>NC_068358.1:98966628-99266628 GCF_020536995.1 Dreissena polymorpha | reverse complement strand
TACATGGTAATAAAAAATCTAAGTTTTTGATAGTGAATTATGTAGCACCTATTATCATATTAGCGTTTCATTGATAGGTCCATTGACAGCTATATCGACTCATAAAATGCATTATAACTATAACGTCATTATTGCGTCGCTCATGATTCATCTGGTTGTATATTGAATGGTCTGTGTCCAGAGTGTGTTGTGATTTTGCGGCAATATAGCCAACATGCGTGTGTTATGCTGGCTTTATAGACAACAACAGACAGTTTAAGAAATAAAATAGGTCTTGAAAATGGGTAGAATTACTGTGCGAAGTAACATACAACGACATGGTTTAGTATTTGTATTTGCCTAATCAATCATTTTAAAGCCCTCCCTGTTATTATCGACATAACAGGGTTTCTTGTATTGGCTGCGCTGCCGATTAGCTTTTTATAAGAGATGTTAAGGCCTTATCAAAATCACAGACGCAATCAATTGTTCACCTCATCGTCTTGAAAGTTTATCTTTATGTCAACTAGCCTACTTTTTATTATAAAAACGATTTTCCTGAAAATCTGATATCTAACTGAATTAATGGCCGTCTGATCTGTCGTATCACGGTCACGATTTCTTGGTATTAAACTGTGGACTGAATCAGATATGCTATGGATATTTATTGTGTAACCGATAATTAAGACTATGTGAATTGATAATAATTAAATTATTTGTTCTCCCGCAAAGCGGAACAAATTAATCGCAATACGTTGGCAAGGGTTTTTATTATTGAAAAAAAAGTTCATTTCCCGACTTATTTTCGAGGCTGCATTTTAGTTTGCAGAAATTTTATCTCGTTGTAGGAAACATTAGGCAAAACGGAAGGATTGCAGTCGAAAACCTATTAAAACATTTGAACAACGAAAGAGAGCAATGGCATACACTTGTAACATTTCCTTTGCTTTCGTCACAGTTCGGTGTGTTCTTACATTTAGAAGGTTGTCTATTAATTTTACAAGCCAAATAAGCAAACAAATTATGCGCACGATTTTTATGTGCGTGTTATTCGGCGTTTTTTTATGTCAATCGGCGTGTTCACGATCGAATCTGGAGCCTGCGACAATTAAAAAATTACTAAAGCTTTAATGATGAAACTTAATATGTGGATATCAATGGATATATAGCGAATATTAATATATTATCAATGTCATACGTCTGCCTGTCCGTTCAAGTAGCGCCAAAGCTAGTTTGACGAGCATCGGTATGTGGATAAAGGTCCATATCGAGAATGTTCACGCTCCTTCGGTTTTCTTTCTTCCATCCCTTCGCCCGTCAGTTTTTTAAATGTGGATTTAAACTACTAGTGAAAAGTAAGTTGAGCAAGGTTGATGACTCGGATGACTATATGAAGAATATGCGCGTGATTTCAGGATTTATTTGTCAGCCGAATGGTGGTTGATTAAAATCTGGATCCTGCTACAACGCAAAAATACGGAAGCTAATTTGGTGAAATTTAGTCCGTGCATGGAGAACCACTTGGTAAATATTCGACTCATTTCGGTGTTTTCGTCAGACTAAAATTGTGGCTGCTGTGATTACAGAAATAATTGAAAACGTAAGTCTGCATTTTGCCATTATTAAGCAATTAGTAAGCTTGGTTAATGAAATTTATGTAGATTCCGATCTTACTCAGAAAATATTAACCCGATAGTGGACTGTGGTTTCGTCTTTTACAGAGCTTTTGTTGTTACTCTTATTTCCGTCAGTTGCTTTTGACTGATATAAAAGTTTGCATGCCCATTATTTTATTATTCTTATTTATTTATTTTAATATTATTATTTATTTTTTTTTGGGGGGGGGTATGATGTGATAATGGATATATTTGTATTGGTTGTCCTTATTCACATTACCTCGCGGGTAATGACATGGACAGAGAGTATTTCGTAGCCTGTTACACTTCTTGAATTGACCCAGCTCTCGAGCGTGTACATAATATTGAATTAAAATCTGTTTCCACATACAAAGTGTCCATAAAAAAGTTAAATCACGTATACAAGTATTGAGATTCAAAAAATAAACTGAATGTAAGTACGCATATAATTGTTTTCCTCACAATTTTGTTACTAATGGTTTCATACATTAAATGAAGTTAAAACTATTGCGGAAGGTTCAAATTCAAATGTAAGCATACAATAATTATGTTTAAGTCGCAACATCTTGTTTAAATCACGTGTACAAATTTGTTATATGAATTGAGCGTAAGAAACTCGATAGAGCTATTAGAGCACCTAACAGGCCCAAACCTTACATAACTAGATTGATTGCATTACCACGTATTCATTTCAGGCAAGAATTCGGAGCATGATAATTGACTTCATAAAAGCCTGTTGCTATTTCTAATAATGAAATTACTGTTGCTAAGAGTACAATATTAACCCTTTCAAGCCAGATTCCTCAAATACTAATCAAGTGTTAAAAGGCCGCTTCTAAACGACACCCCAGTGTCGGTGGAAAGCGTTTTCCCTTATTAGCCTGTGCGGCTAATCTCGAACGACACTTTAAACACATGTATTAAGCACGGATTTCCCAAAGCGCGACTCAAAAAATAATATCAGTAATCGTTTTTTCATAGACGAATCACATTCCAACAATAACTTTTAGATATAAATATTGTGTGGTTTCATCAGACGCTATAGCAGATACAGGCGACGGAGGTCACGTGAAATTGTTTCAAACTTCATTGCGTTGTGTCACACCATATTAATATACTGACTTTGCACTACAAAATACTATAAAATAATCAGTATGCACACTCCTGCTTTATAAGCTGGCGTTTACGCAAATATTTATTAGATACACATAGTATAGTTTTCTTTTCCATCAAGCGTTTTAAGTATAAATATATTTTTAATATTTTACAGATCATTAAAACGCATGCTGTGTTGTAATAATGTCCCATCATAAATACGTTTGAACTGAACATTGTGATACTTTTGTCCACGCAGTGAACTAGATAGCTACTAGATAGCTATAAGCTACTGAACGTCTGCCACATTTATGAAAGTTCAAGTCACCGAACAAATGGTTATTTGTTGGTCACAGCATCGGTCAAAGAATTTTAATTGCGATATTAATTATTCCCTAACTGCCTGAACACAGGGTTGGGAGGCGAATTTAGACAAATCAGACAAGATGATTGAAAGTTTTGTTTACATTTTAAACTAATATAGAAACAATTTGACAAGATGATTAAAAGTTCTGTTTACTATCTAAAACCAGATATGCAAAACTCACGTTGTAACAATATGTGACCAGTCGGTATATAAACTCGACGTTTTTCCAGACTAGGCATTCTCTCGAGGAAACTGCCAGTTATTCCCAATTGCGTCAATGGAGTGCAGTAAAAACTTTGATTATACTATTTTCGCTTTTAGTAACACGTTTCGTTTCGTTCTTTTTTATATTCATTGAATATATTAAACTAGAATTGTGAAAATAACGGATATATATAGAAGGACATATCTTATAAAATATATCATACTAGAATTGTGACTGTTACGATAATTGATATATATAGAAGAACATAACCTTTATCTAAGAAACTGAAATTGTGACTGTTATGAATTGAAACCACTATACGATCAATTAATATAAAGAGGTGAAACTCCAGCTGCTGGAGCAGTATTGAATTTTCATTAAAAACAATAAGTAGGTCCTTTATTAAAGGCAAGTGACCGATTGCCCAAACAGTACAAAACAGCACAATACAGCACAATACAAACCAACATAAACACAAAATATTAATAAAGCTGGGGTCACCGCCTTGGAACGGTCAATGCAAAGCATTGGGGTTTAAACCTGGTTATAGAGCGCTCAACCTCACACTTGGCCCAGCAATATTCATAATACATTTAAGTGTAAATAAAATTTAACGTCATAGCATTGTAACTCAAATTAAACAATAATAAAGGGGAATTAAAACGCATTCAATTTAATTACTATTTAATTACTCAATTGCATTGAAGATACAAGAGTAACAGAATTACAACTTTTTGACGAACGATCAAATAAAACTATTAACAACTGTCAACTACATTCCTTCTTATAGAAAAGATTTGAGAATATAGAATCATAGAGTTAATATCTCAGATAATCATCGCGCAAATACAGGAAGAAGCAGCAATAATGGGTGTAAAAATTCCATATTACATAGCTTGGTTGTTTATGTAACTGCTAAACAAATTAAAAATAATTAAATCAAACAAGAAACGCCTATCAGAGAGAAAATATAAATAAAATGGAACGTTATAAACCCAATGACCTGTGCATGTAGATTACAACTGGGAAAGTCGGTCGTATGACGTCACAAATGACATAATGACGTGAACAAATTCCAAGGGCAGTACTAAATAAAAATATTAATGGGGCTGTGCTACTAATAAAACAAGTTTAGGTGATTTTAACAAATGAAGCAAATGAATACAAATGGTAATTCCATTAAAGCGACATTATTGTAAACATTTATTTCTGATATTTTGAATGGAAGACATTTTATAATAACAATACAAGTTTATCTAAAAGGAACGACTTCTTTTATGTATTAATCCCGTTTCAAGAGATTTTAAGAACCCAAGTACTCAGAGACATTAAGTCGTAGGGTAACAACATGTTAAATAATTAAATTATATAAGGCACATCTTATCGTACACGTTGAAATAAATAAACGCACAAACGTATTTGGAACACAGGTGATTAGCGTGTGGCTATGATATAAATTAGTGAAAACATCATTTGTAACGATAAATAATCATATTATAACGAAAAATAAACTTTTCTGAAAAAAATATTTCTCTATCAAATATACATGTAACAAGGTATCCAACTCGAAATCACCCGTAAACGGGGTGCATCGCTTTGAACAGCTATAACTTCATAAATTGTGCAGCGATTTTCACGATCTTATTCAACGCAGAAATTAATATCCATTTGGAAATGTATATATCGTGTTATTTTTCAACAAATGCTGGGTCAATTTTTTACTTAACATCGATCAGACCGGATAAATTAATGAAATCTTCGCGGAGTAAAGGGCATTTTCCCTGTCCAGCGCCGTTTGAAACCTTTGTTTACATACATTTCAACTAAGCGATATTTTAAACACACGAGTGATTTCATTGGTCCAATGCGAAAGTGTGTCTTTACACCTGAAGATTTCATTCATTTATCCTGTAATGAAATACAAACTTCAATATCCTTATTGAAACATAAGACAATAGCGTATTTGAATGCTTACAAACAATTGGAACCAACTGATGATTTGGAGATTCACATAATTTATTCAAAATTCAAAGTATTTGTATTTAAACTTTTTCTTTGAAAATTATTATACAAATAATGTTTTACAGTGTTAGAACTAACGAAATTTAATTGTTTTATTGGTAATATTACATCAAATTTTGTATATACCCCTTTTCAAAGTTTGCATTTAATGTAAAGTCTATATGCAAACAAATAATTGTTGAACTCACACCTGCTTAATTAACATGATAAAACATTCTAAACGGCGCAGTAACCTATTGTCTGGTCCTTATACGGACACATTCATTTACTTCTTGGTTCATATTTTAAGGTTTGGTTACAATATTACTTGTATTTATTACATTTATATTTGTAAAAATGTTTTCAAAGAAACATGTTCTACCCAATAGAAAGTTGCAACAGTTTTGTTCACACATAAATGAAATTATTCTCGGTTTGATAAATACGGTATGGTATTGTTTAATTCGTGTTATTTAGAAGAGAGATTATGGTAATTGTTTAGCGCGAATAATGCACGGGTTTTGTGTGCAAGTTTTAGCGCGAAAGCGCACGAGTTTTTCGTTTTGGGGTATATATGATTTGCACATCTATTGAGTCGCCATTCGAGGAAGTATTTGACAAGCAAATGTTATTGAACAAGAAAACGAAAGGGTGATAACCCCGCCCGCCCGCCCTTAATGAACATCAATCTCCACGCAGAGTTGTCGTTCCTTGCTCTCACATACAACTCTGCGAAAGGCTCAGCCCTCCATTTTGTCTATAAAATAGATAAAACCGAACAAACGCATTCAACGTATATTTGATTGGATATTTAAGATTGCATGCATTAAATTAAGAAATATGACTTTTAAATGTACGATAACTTGCGAGTTTTAATGCAACTCTTTGGAACTAATTTATTGCCCATTTGCGCAGATGGAATCATTCCACGCACTTCACATATGTAAACAATTGAACATATTTTTTTTGAGTGACGTTAGGAATTGCTTCGACGTGTGTATGTATGTTGGTTTCTTAACATAAAAAAAAACATATCAATTTTATAAAAATGAATTAAGACTGATATAAGATATCATGGTATGAGATGGTTTTCTTTAATGCAGTGAATGCAATGTAACCGTCGTGCAAGAGATTGTTTAGTATTCTGTAACCTCAATGATGAACGCTTGGAATGATCATGACATAAATGAGACGCTTTCATAACAATAGTCTGTTCTGAGCCCAACACAGAGGTGAATGTAATGTAACCGTCGTGCAAGAGATTGAATGAACATATGTATGTTTAAATAATTGGTTACATTGCTTTTATGTTTATAATTTTGCAATTATAAATAGTAGTTAATGCGAACTATTTTGTGTGGACTTATTACGCTCAATGCGTAATAATTTCGTCTTGTTCCGGAAGTGCAAAACACACGGCGGGGCCCAGGCACATGTTAGTCTAGAAATGAGTGTTTCTGAAGAAATAAATGAATGTTTGGATCGGACTCGTGATTATTCTGCGCACAAAGATCCCCTCCATGAGGCTATACAGCGCATAGAGGACAGGTTATCCAAAATTGAATTTAATCAAGGTTCTTTCCGTGGTCGCTCTGCGACAACAAAAACGTCCATTAGATTTCCGCCACCGGAAGTCAGTTTTTTGCCATACCAGGCCAATATTGAACAATCTTCTGATCTGCCACACTTGGCCAATCCATTTACCCTCGGTCCTGACTCATCGACAGCCACCGCCGAAGGTCCTATTCCTAAAAATATTCAGGAACAATTTGACTGTGTGAAACAGACGGTAGACAAGGTATTGTTACCTCCTCATCTGAAGCTTCATGAGTCTAGAACTGGCATTCGTAGAGAGAACCAAAAAACACTTAATGTTATATCAAAATGTGGTCGATATGTTGAAACATGTTTTAAACTCTTAAGTCAAATTAAGGAGAATGAACCTAGTGATTTAGGGCCAGTGTATATCACCCTTGCAGCACAGATTAACTATTTGCAAAAAGAGTACGGTTCACTTGTAGTCAATAGCAACTTCGATGAGCCTACAGCAAACATTTTTCGTTGTTTACAAGGAAACGCATCTGGTTTCGATCGGGAAACACTTAACAACATACGTGTAGCCGCTGAATTATCTAGTATTCGTCGGTTTGATGCACCGCCAAGAGGACGTTGGCGTGGACGGTCTTTTTCTGGTAACCCTTCGTATGGTAGTGGAAGAGGTAACCATTACGGCAGGGGCCGTCGCGATGTTTTTGATCAGTTGCAAGGAGCGCGTTTTAAAACACCCGGCAACCGACAGTCTGATGTTGAGATAGAATAAGTTATTAAAATAATGCGAAATACTTTAGCATCAAATCTTGATGCATGGCGCCAGATAGGTGCTTCTGAAACTGTTCTGAGTTATATTGCCAATGGTATTAAGTTTCCTATAGTTGGTGACATTCCAAGTTTTTGTTGTGAAAACAGGCAGTTTTCTACTTTACAATCGCAGTTTTTGTTAAAAGAAATTAATGACTTGTTGTTATTAGGTCATGTTGTACCATGTCAGGCTAAGCCAATGTGTATTTCGCCTATAAATTGTTTTTCAAAGAAAAATGGAAAATATAGACTTATTACTGATTTAAGATTGTTGAATAATAAATGTCAACCACCCAAGTTTAAGAATGAAGATATAAGTACTGTAATTTCATTTATTCAACCTAAAGACTATATTGTAACTGCTGATCTAAAAAATGGGTTTTTTCATGTACCAGTACATCAAGAGCTGTTAGGATTTCAGTTCCGTGGTAATTATTACAAATGGACTGTGTTGCCGTTCGGACACTCATGTAGTCCATATTTCTTTACTAAAATTCTACGACCAGTCATAACATATCTTCGTTCTCAGGGATTACGAGTTGTAGTGTATGTAGACGTTTTTATTTTATTAGCCGAAGAGAAATGTATAAATAGTCATAGACAGCTTTTAATTAAAACTTTACAAGAGTTAGGTTGGGTGGTGAATTTTGAAAAGTCTTCTTTAGTGGAGTCATATGTTAAACCTTACTTGGGATATATTATTGACACTTCGGGTGAACAGTGTGTAATTCGTATCACATCCGAACGTATTCGCAAATTGAAACGCGATATTAAAAAAGTGTTATTTAAAGGGGAAATCCAAGCTCGTGGATTAGCAAGAATCGCAGGGCAATGTGTGTCCATGTCAAAGTGTATATTTCCTGCAAAGTTACTTCTTAGAAACTTATATAGATTACTCGCTACCCGAAAGTCTTGGAGTGACATTTTGTTCTTAGACAAATATACATATACTGATTTACAGTGGTGGTTAGACTCTGTTTCACAGTGGAACGCCTTTTTTGTAGTTAACAAACAAATAGATACAAAATTAATCACAGACGCGTCTAAGTCAGGCTGGGGAGCATGGCTCACAGACAGTCACAAACAAGCTCAGTGATTTTGGACCCTTCGTATTCAGCAACAAAATTCCAATTACCGCGAACTATTAGCTGTACTAATGGGCATACAATCTTTCAAAGCGGATTTATGCAATCGCAGCATACAAGTTCTCTCAGACAACGTGACTACAGTTGCAATGATAAATGGTATGGGTGGTTCCATAGCATCCCTAGACGCAATAGCGCGTTCGATTCACATAGTGGACATGAAGGCAAACATAAAACTTCAGGCGAAATACCTTTCGGGAACGCAAAACTGGAGGGCGGATTTACTCTCCCGAATAGAATCCTCGTACGAGTGGATGCTTCATCCACAGTTGTTCAAAATGCTCGACCGCAAATGGGGTCCACACGATGTGGACAGATTCGCATCGATAACATCGACCCAGCTAAAGACATACAATTCTCTATTTTACGACCCGTTCACATCCGGGGTGGACGCTCTTGCGCAAACAAATTGGAAACAAATGAACACTTATGTGAATGCTCCGTTTGCGCTTCTTCCGCGAGTGTTAAATGTGATAAATCTTCAAAATGCAACAGCTACAGTGATAGCACCTCTTTGGCCGGGGCAGCCATGGTTCAGACAGTTAACGCAAATGGCAATAGACCTGCCAGTGGAACTTCCAATGTCAAAAAGAACAGTGATGGCCATCGGGGCCAGGGAACCTTTGAAAAATCGCAGATGGAAGATTTTCGCTTGGAGAGTATGTGGGCGAACAGATTACGTTGTTTAGGCTGGTCCCCGCGAGCGGCAAAACAAACTGTACATTCTTTGGCTGAATCAACATTATCTACTTACAATGTGTATATTAAAAAATATTTAGTATTCTGCAAATTACATAACTATGTGGCAACTGATACTTCTACAACAGCACATTTGGCAGGTTATTTGTGTTCTATCGCTGATAAGTCTGAACGTCCAGAATCATCATTGAAGATTTCGCTAGCAGCTTTAAGCTCGTTCTTCCAGGCATTGGGCCTGAAATCGCCTACAGATAGTAGTGATATTCATAGACTCGTTACATCACTGGTAAAAACAGCTACTAAGAGACCAATGGTTCGTCAAAAACCGATGCCAATAGAGGCTTTCGTACAGTTGTTTAATAAAATGGAATCTAACGACAAACTAACTTTATAAATGCTACGTATGAAAGCTATAACTCTTCTTGCAATTGTGTGCATGACACGGCCATCCGATTTGGCCCCAAAAGGGAAAAGCTTCGATCCGCAGACAAATTTACTAAACCCGACATTTATGTCAGTTGATGATGTGTATTTTGAAAATGATGGCTCAATGACTTTACATTTTTGGGCAATTAAAAATGACACAAATAGACAGGGATTTGAAATTAACATTAAACCTTGTGAAGATTCATCATGTGATCCCATAAGTTGTCTTAAGTTGTATATTGAAAGAACGGAGCAGTTTCGTCAGGGTGATTATAGACCCTTATTTATCGCTTTGAATGCACCGTACAAACATATTAGTGCTGATACCGTTGCAAATATCTTACAAGACAGTATTACTGCTGCAGGCTTAAGTGATCAAGGATTTAGTGCTAAATCGTTTAGACCAACAGGTGCAACGCAAGCAGTTTCAATCGGGACATTACCTGAAACAGTAATGAAAATAGGACGATGGAAAACAAAAGAAGTTTTCCTCAACCACTATGTATATGGTCAAGTAAATAGGGAATATACAGATAAACTGTTACATGAATGTTAGTGTGAAACTTAATTTGAATTATTTGTACTATTCTCTAAAATGCAGCATATTTTACACAAAATAAAGGTGAGCAAGTTAACGTAGATTTAAGTAAATAGTAGTTAATGCGAACTATTTTGTGTGGACTTATTACGCTCAATGCGTAATAATTTCGTCTTGTTCCGGAAGATTCATGGAAAATTATGGAAAAATAACCGGAGATAGGGACATAAAGACCTGGGCCTTCCGTCGAGTATCCGAAATAGAGACAAGCAGCATATTTTACACAAAATAAAGGTGAGCAAGTTAACGTAGATTTAAGTAAAGTCTATATTTAGTATATTTTCAGTTCGGTTTTTAGTCCATGTGAGATTGGATTTTAACACGAACCGATTCCTTTACTGAGAAAGACGATGGGTGTATTTTCATTTAAGTCTGAAGCAGCTTATTTTTCTTGATTATTTTGACTCATTTGTTACTTCATATTGTGTTTGAATGAGGTTTTTTAAGTTATTGGTCTCATGTTTTTCGAGACTCTCACTTCCTGAAGATAGTACCTCCAGCATATTTATTGAAGTGTCCGGGGGTCTGTGCGGGATGCTTTTGATGTTTGTTTGTTATGTTTATTTGCGCAATGAAATTGATAATGTTTTAAAAATGGCAGTAGGGTTGCGTATCCCGCTCGCGGTTTACCTGAATCGTTTATTACTACTGATTATTGTATAGGGTGTACGTGAAGTCATGTACACGTCTCTTGATTGGTGGTGGTGGATGAATCTTGCGGATATTAGCAGCTTCTTTGAAAAAGTAATTGTTTCACATTTGTAAATTTATAATATTTAAGCAACTTGTCGTGATTGATGGGCATTGGTGGCGTCTTGTGTGCACTTTGGGCATCGGCGGGATCAGTTTATTCCAACAGTAACTCTTTATTTGAGATACATACTTGACGTCTAATTGTTATGAATAAATTTGCACTTTTTCACATGCCAAACATGTGTGGAATGTGAAGTATTCATAATTACATGCCCTACAGCATTTAAATAGTATCGTTTCAGTTCTTTAGACATCTGAACAATATTTTACTGCGTCTACAGTCGTCTCGAGACTCATCAACTGAGCGGTACCATTGAGGTTCATATCCATTGCACACGGAACACATACGGGCGTCAGAATAATTGTTTTTTTGTTGTTGTTTTTTTTTGCATTTATATGTTGAAAGTCCTGTCAAATACAAGCACTCACTCCTATTTTGTCTTTGGTTTATTATTTGTATGATAATGATAATAATGATGATATGGGTTAAAAAGATGATGAGAATTTAATAGTATTTTGAGAATAGAGAATAATAAATTTACTCATAACTATGAGTAATTACAAATATAATAACACAGGTACCGGGGTATTTAGTTTTCTGCCAAAAGTATGTCTACATTATCGTTTTTAGAGAAACTAGAGCTAAGAGTTAATATACCCAAAGATTAATTAGACACAGATCTTGAGGTTCCACAACAAATTTAAAGGTCCGTCAACCACAAATTACAAAAAAAGAAAAGTTCTAAAATACCATATTTTTTACAATTATTAAATTATCAGATGGTTGCAGAAGCCTGTTTCTTGAACTCTATAATTCAACCCCAATCCCCTTCAAACTTATGACTTCTTGCCTGATGATTAGCAACAAAAGCCAGTTAAAAAAGGTATGCACCGAGTCAAGCCTGTAAAGCCTACATTTTTGCTCGTCCGTCCGTCCATTATTTCTGATAATACGACCTTCTTATTTAATGGCGAACAAAATTTTGCGTGTTGTGCGTGTGCAATCGACTCATCTTCATTTTAAGCAAAAGCATTGGTTCAATGAGTGAAATCATATTCAATAATATTTTATTTTATTTAAAATATAAACAAAATAATAAGCACAATTGTTTCAGCAATCATATATGTATCAGGTTTCAAAAATGTATTTGCAAACTTTCTTGATCAAATTCAACCAATTAAAAGGTAATAGACATTCAATGCAACCCTTCAATGTGACACGGTGTAATGCCGTGATAAGTGCGTGCTAGAAGATTGTATTGTTTGATTTAAAACTATTTCAAATAGTTTATTTATTATTCATAAATACGAAACAGAACGCATTCCATAATTCACCCGTCAGTTAATGGTAATAGACAACTGTTGGTTTTCATTGTAGTTTAGATTACCGCATGCACGATAATGTGAATAGGAATTTAATTGAGCTTCAGTATTTAGAATCGGCGTAAAAGAAACAGCAGTTATTATCTTCTAAATGATATTTATTGGTTTCTAACAATGAATCAGGGGAATTGAAATTGTGCTCCTTTTGATGTGAGTTTTTGTTTCTCGTTTGTCAAATGCTAAGTTTCTTAAGCTACAAGCCTTTAAATTTTACATAAATGTGTTCGTTTCAATTACGTAACTCAATTTTTAATAATGTAAGCCCCAAAACATAGCACATTCCAATAAAAACAATACTGGCGTTTAATGGGTTTTTAGAATAAAGTGATAATAACATAATGAATTATTTTAATCATTTATTTTGTGTGCTCATTTTAGAAAGATCTAATAAAACCGTTACTTAAATGTGAAGTCAATAATTCGCCAACGTTTGATACAGAGAAATGTAATAAACACGTAAAAGAGTGAATATTCAATATTCAAGCGCGCATGTGCTTTTCAATGAAGTCATCATTCTTAGTTAACAGATATAGACACGTATACACGATTCTTACAATGCGGAATTATCGAGCGTATTCGTTTATAAGTCCATCGTTAAAGCGGGTATATACGATTTTGTCAAATATGTATGAATTTATATAAAATGTGTAAAAAACGTATTATATATATATTTCAATATAAATTAAAATACAAGTTAAGAAGAACATGTGTCGAAAAATGCGAAATAAGCCAGATATTTAATTCTGAAATTGAAAACGGCTGTACAGCCGAATTCGCCAGCATGTATATCATACATGTACGATGTGAATCTTAACTTAGTTTAACGGTTTATTTGAATTCCTGCAACGATATCTATTCATACGACTAACGAACACTAACTCCAATCCTAATACAAAGACGAATGCTTCGGTTATTGTAGGAAAATATGTACGTCACAATCGGCGCGGGCCGCTAATTTGTCTTTGCTGCATTTTATGAAATTCGGCTTTAATGTATAATTTTTCTTGCCTATTTTGTGTAATTGTAACATATTCTATCAATATATTACAATTAAACACATATAAAAAATCGTATATACCCGCTTTAAAAAGCATTTAATACAAAGTAAAAACTTTCCTGCTGTATTTTTATACTAGTTCTAACTCAAAACTATTTACTTTATGTTGTTCTCTCAAAAAATTATAAAAGACAATATTACCCAAATGAAAAAAAATCTTGTTTTTCTTGAAAGAAACATAAAAAGCATTTCTCTATTTAGATCCTATTTCTGTTCCGTCTCCACTGTCGATCGTCGATAATGTGTTATATCTGTGCGCATGTCATAAAAATTTAAGTATAGTCTGTGTTTGTTAAACACTTGTGCAAACTGAAATAAAGCGACTACCCTTTTAGCATTAAGCATTCCCAACATGACGAAACGCTTTTCCAACATGGCGAAATAACAATCCATCTACTCTATAACCGTACAAATACGAGACTCGTTTTATTGTGAACATGCATCATAACAAGACCGTTGGACGAACATTTAAATTTCCGAGTTCCGACACGTCGTGCTGTATACGTACAGACGTTCAAGTGGTTTGATTTTATGTATTCTGCTGCTGGAGATGATAAGATGTATCTTTTGTCTGTGATGTGCATACAACTTCTAGCGTTATTTATATGACAAGCTTAGAAAGCTCTTAAAACCACATGGCTTTTGAAAGCGGTTTGTTTAAAGGTCATCAAATGCCATTTCCTCTTTGCCTTGATATTTCATTCTTTTCATACTTTGTACAAGGTAAGTATTGATGCAAAGCATCAAAGGGCGTCGGGAATTTCAGTGTAAAAGGCACTCAATGAAGTTACATGGAACGATTTTTTTCTACTGTAAATATTAATATATTGGCCGATTATTTTAAACAAAATAGAAAAAGATACTGGAATAAACATTATCTATGATTTTGTGTTATAACCACCAAATAACCATTATTTATGATGTTTTGTTATAACCCCCAAATAACCATTATCTATGATTTTGTGTTGTAACTCCCAAATATTTCATAGTTCGTTTTATTTACATTAGTTTCCTTTTTTACTGGTATCCGTGTGCAGTTTTCATTAATGGAACAGAACTGTGTAGGTTTTAAAAAATCTGCTTCATCTTGTAAGCGTAATTTCATATTTTTCTCAACTTCAAGGGGAGATGATTCTGAACTTATTCATACGTTGCTCATTTACGATAGGGCTTGAGTACTCATTGATATGAAAACACTGTAAAAGTTTGAAAAAATGAATGAAAACTGTAAATTGTATAAAGAAGCTGCATTTCACAATACTTTGAAATTCAGTTAAAGATCATAATAGATTTATTGCTCCGATATTCATCATTTTCAATAGGGTTCGAGTAATACTGATATATAAAAACACTTAACAAGTTTGGAAAGATTCAGACGAAAGTTGTGAAATCTTTTAAACAAATGGAAATTGTTTATTTTGTCAAATTTAATAGAAACAAATTCTGGACTTATTGTCCCGATGTTTCTCATTTTAAATGAGGTAAAAATGCTCATTGATATGAAGACACTGTAAGTTTGGAAAGAATCTGATGAAAACTGTTGACATAATCACTTAACCAAGCAGTTTTCACTTTTATTTTTAAATTCAAAGAGACATTATTCTGGACTTATGGTCGGATATTGCTCATATAGAGTTTGGGTTGGGTCCTCATTGATAAAAAAGCCTGTGAAAGTTTGGGAACACTCGGATGAAAATTTTGGACTTCGAACAAGGATTTCAAAATTTCTCAAATTCTAAGGAAGATAACTATGGACGTAATGGTCGGATAATGCTAAAGGGCCCATACCACCTGGATAGTAATACGTGTCGCGCTTCGCGCTCTATATGTGGTTCTTAAAAAAAACTCCGATAAGTGCTTGACTCTAGGGAAACGGGTTGCTGGAACACAGCTCCTCCTTGAGAAGCGGCTGCTTACTTTATCGCAACTCATTGTTACAATCAAAAATACGTGTCGCGCTTTGCGCTGTATATGTGGTAGGGATAGGCCTATGATAGACAACCATAAAAAAACATGGATAATAGATGTGTTGTTTGCATTTATTTGTTGATATAAAAACACGTGTATTTTTATAAGATATATAAGTGATGTAAGAAATTTTAATTAACGTTGTCACCACGTTGCATCCATTAATTTTAATAAAAATGTCCAAATGAAGTAAAATTGATTTTAAAATGTCTACATAAAATAAAGCTGTATTATATTTATTAACCTGACTGAAAAAAAAATGTCGGCCGCCGAACTGTTCCGTTCGTGCCGGAACCCGGGATTGAACCGGGGGCCTTTAGATGACTGTTGCGTAAACAACTTCAGTCTAACGCTCTCCCAACTGAGCTTTTCCGGCTCACATTCACTTATATACTGCTATTTGGTGAAATTGTGTATAGCGATCGTTATTATATGTCTATTAATAAACTAATACATTGTACGTTTTCGTACCACTACGCCTTCCAATTAACTTGCTTACGCGATAGGTCGTCAAATATCGAACTACATTGATTCTCCACTAAATAAGCAAATTAGAAAAACCACAAAATAAAAATAGTTTGATTATGTTTTGTTTTATACAAAACATCATTTGTTTTTATACAAAACCAGAAAGTTTCGCGTATTTGCCCAGTCCCTGTGATCTTTCCCCTGTGATCAGTTGTGGATCAGTTATTCATTAAAACCATTAGCTTTGCATTATTGGCAAAAAATGTTGTTATAAATGTAATAGGCACAAATGCAGTACTTATTTACACTAATTTACTAAAAAATCACCACTATGCAAGATATTCTTAAAACAAAAATATAAGCATTGATCTTTAAAATAACTTCTCCTCCCATAAGCGAAATAAAAAAGCATTACATACTAGTCGCCGCCCTCCAGGGCGACGCCAATGATTCTTTTAATTTTGGTAAGGACAAAGGCTGATTATTAAAAATACAATAGACTGTTGTAGTACTTGCCAATGTTCTACACTCTTGCAAATCTAAATGTTATAAAGCACGTTTATGGATTATTTTGATAAAATATAGATGAATACAAAATAATGCAAACCATTATAATAAATTCTAGGCTCAAACTTTGTACGCTGAAATCATGATGATATTCTTTGTGTGCTAAATACCGATTACCAAAACGACATGTTTGGGCTCATACAACCGGAAGACAAGAGCTAAAATAAATATCTCGCGATATCCAGTATCGAACTATGCTCAAGCGAATCGTACACACACAATGAAATCTCGCGATATCAATTTCGCATGAGGCTGCGATCTCGCATCGAATTGTTATCTCGCATCGTATTCTCGCAACGAGGTTTGGAGTTTCAAAAACCATGATCAAATATTACGAGATTTCGATGCGGGATCGCGGAATTACCTTGCATGTTTTGTAATAATAAAGGCATGAATTTACAAGGGAGGGGCATGTTAGGTTTTCCCCAAAGTGTATATATTGTGTATTTGCTTTCCTTTAAACTGATCAGTATTGCTAACCATAAGCACAACTTAAAAGAGGGTGGAGGAAGGTGGGCACATTCGCTTCAAGCTGACCCCAAATCTCAGGGACATGTTAAAACTGTTAGACCTCCGGTGGTGCCGCTTATCAAAGTAAACCACAAATTGATCATTATCGATGCTGACCGCTGTACGAGAAATGTAGCGGGGGTGTTGGTGCAGTTTGTGCATAGGCCTACATGTTTGCAGTTGACGACAAGTAGATCCTAAAAGATCTTTCATAACTAAGGTTTGAGGACACATTAGCGCCTTCGCTTGGTTGATTTGTACTGTCGGTAATTTATGTTTTACTAGAACATTATATTCATCATGTATCGTTTAAAACATATTTGCGCCAAATACATTACCAAAGCCTTTCCTCAAAATTGTGCTATGGCACAGGATAACAGACCTGAAGTTGGAGTCCGAGGTGGATCATTCTTCAATGTTTCTTTTTTTAATCGTTTGATATTATTTTATCGAGATCAACAGAACTTCGGGGGCTAACAAAAGCACGCTATTAAACTTCAATTGAATAAAAGACTTCCTGGCTTAAAAATATTCTGATAGTTTATTGATGTTCGTATCAACGTGTTTCGTATTTTATGAGTAATTCTAGGCTACAACAGAGGATTGGAAGTTTTGCTCAGTGTGCACAGCTTGATGATAATTATCTTATAACATACCCGTTTGGATTTCGCACAAATTAATATAAACTAAAATTTATAAATAATATTTTTTAACTAAAAAACAATCGGTATCGTGTCATTTAACTAGCTTTTGGAAAGGCAATTTCAGTATAAAAAGGCACCTTACGCGATATTGTGTCTATCGATATACATTTTTCGTAAACAAAAGTGACCAAAGAGACGATATATCCAAATAGAGTTGATTAATATTTTGGTAAAGACCGAGTGAAAATGATCGAAATAAAGAAGTTGTACAATGTGCCAGTGCGATGAGGGCATAATAATTATACCAATTTAACGTTCTTTCACGTTTCTTTTTTGTTTTATCACCGTACTTATTGGCCTTTGAAAGATCAACAATGTAATTATTATTAGTTATACAAGCGCCATATATAGCATCGGTTATCACTGTTATCGTCATTAAGAATGCGTAATAAAAATGAATCAATGTCGCAATAGTACAAATCTGAATCGCTATGGTCAGATGATGCCTCTGTCTTTTAGGCCACCAATAATTGTCAATTATCCGGTCTGTAAGCATGTGTGTTAATAGTTTGATCAACAATTATTCCGAAAATTAACGTCTTGACATTACATACAAGCACGTTGTTTACGATTGTAGGCAGTGTTTTATCAAAGAACCTGGAACTTTATGAGCGACGCTCTAGGTAAACACGGCTTAGTTAATGTGCGTAAAATATCGTAACAGATAAGCCTTCGCAACCCACACATGAAATTTTGAGACGACACTTTTCTCTTTTATGGATGTTTTCATTTGAATGAAGTATAATCTTTACTACAATTCAGTCGAAACGTAACGTGATATACGTGCTTAGCCTTTGCAGACTGCAGATGCGGATCTAAGACGAAAGTTAGCACACATGCATATAGCCCGGCAGTGCAGGGCGGAAATGCATACACGATCGACACAATAGTTGCTCAATATGATACATATGTATTACTTCACGATGTTTTGCTTAATTTCACCAAGTTTGATTACAATACGATTACAATTATTTGAGATACATGCGTATGAAATTAATTTTACTTATTTTATACAATTACAAGGTCATAACTTTTTTTATTCAATATAAGACATGCAATGTATACATGTATATGATCATAAAACAAAGTGATACCATGTTTCAGCAATAATATGATGTTCAAACATGTTATACAAGATATGCTTATGTATATTTGATTGACCTTGTGGTTACTTTTGATTTAAAAAAGGTTAATATGTATTGTTTTCTTTGGTCGATTGTGATTTTTAAGGAAAAAAAAACAACAGAATAATTATGAATAAGGACGAGTTGCATAAAGTGAGCATACTGTACTTGTTTATGAAAGTTTAATGTGTTTCCATTTTTTGTTCAAATATATGAAGAGTATCATTGTTTAGGGCTATTTCTTTTTCAATGTGAATCTTCAGTTTAAAATAATTAATAAAACAGTTCATTGTAGGTTTTTGTTTCCTGTATTACATGCTGAATATAAAATAATTTATTAATATATAAATGTGATTCACAGCGTTATTAACCTCTTGTATTTTGAAGGTATTTACTTCTAAACTGATGTCTAAGAGAGATAGTTTAACATTTAATTGTTGTTTCTCTAGAAAGGTTGTCAATTGATTCCATAGAGATTGAATATGTTTACACTCCCAGAAAAGGTGTTCTATTGTTTCAATATGTTCACTACACATATCACATAGATTTGTGTTGCACTTAAAAAGATATTTATTTGTAGCTATGATTCTCTGTATGTATTTATATAAAAAATTTCTCAGTGTGCTATCAGTAGTTGATTTATATGGCATGACAATTATTTGTTTCCAATTAAAGTTTTGTTCTCCAAGAAGGTTTTGCCATTTAGTTTGAGCTTTGTAGTTTTCCGCAGGGTTTTTAATTTGAAGTGTGTAAAATATATTGTTCGTTTTGTGTTGTTTTGCAGTTATGTTTTCTACGAATGTTTTTAGCACATGGTGTGTTATTTGTATTGGTAGCAGCTTTAATATGTAAGGGTATACTTTTGATCAATGTTTAGTACATCAGGAAATTACGTGTAGATATTCCGTATATGTAGCATAAGTTTTCAAAAGAATAGAAGTCGTTTAAATCTGTAGTCGTACAATTGATCTACATATTTTATGTGGGTTTTTTTTCAAGTCAATATTTACTACTTATTGCCATTTTCATCCGATAAAAGTATCAAGATTTAAAAAGAGGAAAAGGGCGATTTGGCCATTTGTATAATTCAATGAATACACTCTGCGAATGCTTAAGACGATAAAGCTGATTATCGAACATGACTGAGATACAACAAAAATTATCACCAACATTCATGATGATGGATGTAAACTGTTTGTGGTCAGACATCGTCATCCACTTGTACGCAACCTGCCAAACTGAATATCCACCCTAACGCGCAACCGCCTATCACATGTTTGTCGCAATGTTTCCAATACTTCCCTGGGCGGTCGTATATAAAAATAATATTTTAAGAAGCGTATTGCTTTTTAGAAAGTATGGCAAGCTATATAACAGCAAGATAAATGATAATAAACAAAAACTATAACAACAACGCTTGTATTTATTTACACGAACATATTCAAGTTCAGTCAAATGGATCATAGTTACACAGTTTATAATAATTTTGTGTTTGCAAAGACGTAATCATACTTTAAATAAAGTTTCTAACAAATGACTAATATGTTTAAAAGAAAATTTTATAAAAGTAAGTCGATTACTGTAAGTGAAAAGATTCAAAGAAATATATCTTCAGCTGTAACCACATCTTCGAAGTTTTAATTTCATCCCTTGACATGCATAGTTCGCTCCATAACATTTTATGAGAACTGATCGACCCGCCGAAAAACCAGAGTGAGTCTCTTAGTATAATGTGCATATTCCAGATAGGGACTCGCAAGTTTAAAAACTGTGCATGGGCATACATTTTATATATATCGCTATGACGTATCAAATTGTAAATGACCAACACTTGTATATATACCGGACTACAAATACTTCAAGGGAATGCTTGACGTGCATTTAACATTCCATCAATCATGGTCGTAATTGATTCAACTCAAATTGACAGGGTGCTGGATATTTAAACTATTTCGGTCAACAGCGAAGGACAAGCTTCTGCTTTAAAACATGGCATGATTTTATTGATGTCGCCGAATAGTACACAAAGTGTCACGTGATATCTCCGCTTTGATTAATTACCAGGATAGGGCATTGACAAATGACATATTATGACTGTGTTAGTAAAAAGGAAATTGATAACATTATACCATGTAAAAACGGAATATATAGAGTGTGTATAAAAGCAGCGATACAATCTCAGTATATTCATCGTGTCATACAGCTCATCAACACTGACCAAAATAGTTCTCACTTATATATAGATTTATTATTATCAGGGTTGTTTTCTCATTTAATGACACTCAGTGCAATTGCTTTCATAATAAGTCATTAAATATATTTATGCAGTCAAAACTGATCACAAATGGTTATGAATAACTAAATCACTAAATAATTCATTATTTAATACAAGAGAAACAAATGCTCCTTGATTGTGAAAAGTTTTAAATAAGCACGTTCGCTAACAGATGTATTTAACAAGTGACCCTAACGAGCGTGGCTTAGTTTCGATTTAAAGGGATCTTTTCACGCTTTGGTAAATTGACAAAATTGAAAAAAGTTGTTTCAGATTCGTAAGTTTTCGTTTTAGTTATGATATTTGTGAGGAAACAGTAATGCTGAACATTAACCATGCTCTAATATAGCCATAATATGCATCTTTTGGCGATTTTAAAACCTAAAAATTATAAAGCGTTGCAACGCGAAACGATTGAATAATTTGGAGAGTTCTGTTTTTGTCGTTAAATTTTGTGAAACTACGAAGATTGCTTATATAAGGTATAAAATACGTCTAAAATATGTACTCGGCGGAATAGCTCAGTAGGCTAAAGCGTTTTTACTTCAGGACTCTGGCAGGACTCCAGGGGTCACTGGTTCGAAACCTGCTCCGGGCAATGTTCTTTTCCTGTTTTTAAATTTTTTCTTGATTTTTTACTGGAGCTTTTACGATCCAATGTTTACATTTATCAATATAAAGCATTTAATGAATAAGTTTAAAAAAATGCCAAAATCTGTGAAAAGGCCCCTTTAATGGGATAATTTTAACAAACGTTATATAGGACCTCTGTATAATGTTAAAAGCCACTTTGAGCTATGTGGACGTTTTCAAAACTATAACTTTGTGTCATATAAAGCATATGTCCCCTGTTTGTTTACTACCTTATACCGTGAGAATATTTTGAAAATGGAAAAGGGTCATTGTCTGTTGTCACATATAACATATGGCCAACATAAATTTGCTAATTAAGACTGCATGAATCATTCGACCAAACGGATATTAAAGGATAATAGACGGACATGACGACTACGTAAGGACATTTGACGAACAGTGCACCATGTTTTGCTCAGGTGACCTTAAAGTGTATATGAAATATACCACCTTCATTATACAGTGCATGACCACGTTTTATTAAGAGGGGCATAACTACTTGTAGAGGGAAATAGTATCTTTTGTACGCCAAGGGTAAAAACACTCGGAGCATTAAAGTTTTAAAGGAAAAAGACGTATTATTCTCCATTTACATTAAGCGATGTATGTATCCTAGCAATGCAACCCTGGAGTAAGATAAGTTATTGAAAATAACTGTAATGAACTGTCAATGATGACTAGTTACGTCTATGTGAGATAAGAATTGTATACACTTGCAGTATCTAATGACATTAATAACGTTAATAAATATGTGAGTTATGAGAAACCTTATTGAATTAAAATTGTGCAGCTTATCAACGGATATGAACAGATCTGACAAAAGCTCACCTGACAAATGTGGTGAATATCTACTTTTATCCCATCATCAGACGTGCATTGTCGAAATAAACCACTGTGGAATAAATTTTCCTCTATTTCAGCAGTGCTGAAATATAGTTGTCACGCGCGGCGAAGAATGTTCATATTACTCGGAATCAACTATAAAGTAATCAATTTTAGTAAAATCGAGTCAGATTCAACAAAACAAACAATTTGATACCAAGATGTAATATATTTTTAACACATAATGCAACTCAAAAAGCAAATAAACATTATTTACAAATATTAAGTGCGCGTACTCGTGACGTCATTATTAACACGTCATACGACACAATGCATGTTGTTTCACGCTAAAGATGCAGTTGTTTAGTGTCTTTTTTTTTCATTATTTCTTAAAATTCGGGGACGTAGAGGTATGATAAACAGAAAAACAGGTTAGCTACTGATCATTTTGTAATGAATTAGGCGCGACACGATTAAAATAATAAAACAATGTTTGCTTAAAATATCTTTGGGATTTTCCGTCTTGTTCGATTTTCCTATTCTATTTTTAAAGAAATAATTTACGACTAAGAAAATTGATGGGATAAATCGAATTCTAGGTCGGTGCCGAATAAAGCAAAGTTTATCTTGCTCGGCACGAAAATCTGAACCACTCGCCAAGGCTCGTGGTTCAGATTTTCTAAGCCTCGCAAATAAACTTTGCTTTATTCGGCACCGACCTAGTATTCTCTATAAGAATGGAGACATTTTCTTCGAATGGACAGTTGGCAAGGAACACATACACATACATACATACGCACATTCATGTTTAAACTCCATTTCTGACTGTAACTTGTTTTACAAAGAGTGGAACTTGTTTCAGAAAGTTTTGTAGAGCAAAACAAAAAGGGTCATAATAAATATCTATAATATTTGTCAAAACTTTCACGAATATTTGAAAGCTACTGTCTCTACATTCAAACATGATTTTTTTCAAGAGTTTTCCAACAAAAGATACAAACATATATAAACAATGTTACATAAACACATATTAATAATATCCACCATAAATTAGAGTGATTGCTTGGATAACGTTTAATGAATAACATGTCTTATCATATCTACATTATGAGTAGAAGTTTTTTTAAAGTATCGTGTTAACAATTCGGTCAGTAGTAATTGGCAACATAAATAATATTGAACCCTATATCAGGTACCACCAGCACGAGAAGGTTGCAACGAATAGCGTAAATTGATCTCGTCTTGTTGCGAAATTACACGCGATCATACGGCAGTGTTGTTTCCAGTCTAGACGAAAAATGTATATTGGATATTAGGGATACTTTTCTTGATGTCATCAAAGTGTAATCATTCCCTGAAAGTATATTGAACCGTACAACATGAAACATTCGCGTTAGTTAAGTTCCCAAGATAATGTATGGGGAAAAAAAATATCACATTATGACCTATGTGTGATCAAAGAAAACGCAGTAAAAGCATAGTGAAAAACGTCTAAAAATAATTGCTTGTTAACCATGTCCCCGGCGTCAAATGCATTCCTTCTTATGATTTTAAGGTATACTTTTACTACGTTGTGATTTTACGGAGAACGTGAATATACGAATTATCGAGATAGTCATGTGACATGTCGCGGCTGCATTATACTGTTCCTCCTTTGGTAGAGCGCTGGACAACAAACAAATCGCGTTATCGATCCTCGTCCCGGCCCAATAAATTGTGTGAGGGTTGGCAATGAAAACTTTTCTAAAGACACTCATCCCCTACACAAAATTAAAGTAGAGCAGTTGTCAGTTATATGCATCAGTATCCGCAGGCTAATCAGGGACGACACTTTCCGCTTGTATGGTATTTTTTGATAACAGAAAGATTCTTCTTTGCAAAAATCCAATTTGTGCGGTCTGCAGAGGCTAATCTGTTATGACGCTTTACGCACATGCATTGAACCCCATTTTCATAGAGCGAGGCTCAAATATGCAAATATATACAAAATGTACCTGCAGATGCACCGGATAAACCTTATCAAACAGCACGGTCCTGTATGTATGGCAACGAACAAATAGACAAACAACAAGACACATACGTACACAATACCTATACGTACACAACATCATGCAATACGAACAAAACTAGGATCACCACATTGAAAAGGTGAAGGCAAATGAAATGGGTGTTAAAACGGGTATTAACAAGCTCCAAACCTCAGAAGTTCAGAACCAATGATTAGCAACTTTGTTAAAAATATGGCTTAAAAATTTAAAGAGCCACCTTTCTACCATAGTTCAGCGAAAAAAAGTTTATTTCACAGAATATAAGTGTACAAGATACTAATTGCAATAATTCTTCTGAAAACAGAACTGCTCCAAAGCCAACTGCACCAAGTTTTGATATTTGTAAAACAAACAAAGTTGGTACAATGCCAATGTAAACAAAATAAAGTAATAACACTAAATGTTATCCAGCATTGATTATTCGTTAACACTTTATATGAACGAATACACCTTCTTCTTCCTGACCAGAGATTTTCGCAGATAGTATGGAATGTTTAAGGGGCAGGGACAGTTTAATCAAGAGCCAAAAAATATATGCGAATTTTGGAAATAAATACTGTGTTGTGAATGCCAATCGCCGTTATGTTTAAGTGTTTGTTTAAAGTAAATAACGAACTTAACAGCATGGAACTGATCTTAGATAACTTCGTGCCAAACATATGACAAAAATAATATAAATATGTGGTATTTTTCATTTTGATATTTAACGAAACGCACTCAATATACTTGCCCTAGGCCTATCATAAATCTATGCGTTATATCAACTCATCTAAAGGTTAGCTAGGTCATGTTCAATAATAATATTGTATAAGTTTGAAGATTTACTACAATTCTGGTGAATGAAATAACAAGATTCTTTGGGCCCACAATCGCAAATAAATTAAATTAGTTTGTGAATTGTTTCACGTTTAAAACAAACAGTATTCAATTAATGATCTGAAAGATTCAACGAAAACAGTCTTGTATGTTTTAGCTTTGATTTGCTTTATGCTAGTGTTGTTATCATACAGATTTTGTCATACATTTCTTGGCTATTTGCTTTGATTGTACTATAACAGAAATCATCATACTGAATTCCCTTTTCCGATTAGTCTTCTTACGGGGATGAATAGTAAACGTGATCTGGGTTCTGCCACATTAATAATTCTTTTTTTGTTTTGATTGACGTCTCCCGGAAATAGTTGCCATTTATTTCAGACTGTTTTGTGCTTCCTTTTATCAAATCCCGTACATTTACAGTTGCAGAATTCCCTTGCTATATGCTATGCAGATTGGCCAATTTCATCATTCATTCAGACAATATAACAATATAATATTCTGCATGAAAAGTTTGCACTTGTACTAGGTCGATCATTTAAAGGACGATTATACTGAATGAAACCAGGCTTATTCGCGTATATGCTGAATGATAAACAGTAACCGTTAATTGTAACTTTGTTCTGTATTCTTAAACTGAATGGCAAGTAAAGTATTTATAAATTAAAACTAGAATTATAGTTATCATATTTGGAAATAAACATAACATAAATGACAAAGTTCCTCTCCTACTTTTTTTTTATTTCATAATCAACTAACAATTAATAGATTCATTAAAAAAACGGTATAGTAAGGAAATGTAATGGCATTGGATTACCTATTGACAAACGATTCCAAATTACATACAGAGAGGAGTATTAATCAGAAGGCTGCTTAAAAACCACGGCATTGTCGACAGAAAGACTCCTCATTAAACCCCAATCTGTCAACAACAAAGACACGGCCGTTAATCACGCGCTCCACCTCTTTTTGAGATGCATTAATAATTGAGCCAATGCAACTTCCGAGGTGGCGCTTAGGCCCGGATGTTTTGACATTTCATGGATAATTTTACAGGGTGGTAAGGTTTTATGTTTTTCAACATATTTCACATTATTTTTAAAATCTGGCAATGTAGTGCGATTCAGCGAAACAAACATACACACTCAACTCATTTAAAGTCGTGAGAACCTTTTTAAGTAGTGGCATTGTGGAGTTTTAAAAAGAATTTCGATGAGTTTTTCCTGTGTGACGAGAAAATGTTTACGCAATTAATTCGCTAACGGCATCAAACGATTGCACACAAATATTGGCTTCTTTACGACGTAGTAGATAATGTTGCATTTTTCCTAAAGAGATGGAGCCAATGCTTAGGAGGTGGCGCTAATGCTAGGAAGTGGCGCCAATGCAGGATGTTTCAATTTACAGTCGTATCCCAATGTCATTATCGCATGATGTACATTCAGTAGATAAAGTTATTTGTTATATTTAATATATTTTTCAACGTACATACGAAGGTCAAAATCTTTACAGAACCTAAATAAATTCTATAATAAATAAGATGTAGTATTTTTTAGTAATTATATAAGTGATCTTCTCAATTAAGAAGTCACCAACATGAATAAAACATATTATACGATATATACCAAAAATGTGTAGCACTCGATAAAACCAATAACATAATGTTCAGCATAATCAAAATTATTCATCGACCGCAATATTTGTATGGCAATTCACGAAATAAATATAAGAAAATACTTCTTCTTGAAACGATGATTTGTGTATCTTAATCCAAATGCTCAATTTACTGGAAAAAAAAACAAGGACAACGAACCTTAATAAGGCTCATATATGTTGTTTTACCCACGATCAACTCCAAACAAAAAATAAGATAGCTCGGTCTTGTTCCGTTAACTTTTTTGTATAATAATACATGTTCACTGTTCTTATCAGGCAAAGATGAACGTTTAAAACCATCAAGACATAATTAGAAAATTGCTTGTTCTTATTAAAAACGCATGCGACTCAAATGTGATGAAGTAGTCAGCTTACAAAAAAATAATGCAAGTCTTGTAAGCATAATACAAACCATAACATAAAATATTTCACTTTAAAAAAGCTATAAGATGTGCATTGTCGCCACCTCCTAATCTGCGCGCCACCTCCTTGACATTGGCTCCATCTCTTTTTGAAAAAAGCAAATATATCTATTTGATTGGCTATAAACCGATGTTTTTGTGTACGCATTAACTTGTACAGGTTCAAAACAATCGTTTAATGTAATGGACGATTTAATTGGCAGTGATTGTGCTCGTCACGATTGCAAAAGACATCGATTTGCTTTCACGAATTCTACCATGCAACAACATATAAAGGTCCTCACATTTTCAATTGGGTTGTGATTGTGTGTTTCTGTACATTTTTGGATGAATTTATAATCGCTGAATCGCACTACATTGGCCGATTTTTAAAATAATGCGAAATATGTTGGAAAAAACATATAAAACCTAATCACCCTGTAAAATTATCCGTTACATTTCAAAACATCCGGGCCTGTGCGCCACCTCGGAAGTAGCATTGGCTCATTTATTAATGCATTTCTAAAAAGAGGTGGCGCGCGTGGTAAACGGCCGTGAAAGATAATAAGCTGCTTTTGTGAGGGTGCGTGGTGATAATGAATAGGCAAGCACCATCTGCAACAAGAGATTAATGGAAAATATACCTATATATAAGCAGAATACACGTATGGCTTGAAACAAATATTACCGGTACAACTTATTCCTAATGACTAGACCAATATTTGCCACATAACTATAACAAAAAACATGTGAATAAACATATCCTGATTTAAGTCATTCACTCAGACGAAAATTATTCTCCTCCAAACATAAACACATAAATGCTTCAAATTATCTATAATGTAACGGAATTTAGCATTAAGGGAAAGCATATACAATATTATATTTCCTTTCTTTAACCCAGTCTGGCAGCATAGCTAAGAATAGTTAAAATATATTAAAGTCTAAAACTTAAAATTGTATAAACGGATTATAAAACGTAGTCTGAAATGGACACTATACACTGCTTTTATTGTATCTTAATCATAACAAGAATTTAAGCACGCATAGCCTTAGTTGATAAACCACATAAGACCAATATCAACTAGAGTCACAAGCGCAATAAATGGTTACACAGCAAATATTATTAAACCCACCGGCTTGTGATTTTAGAGGAAAATATTTATATACAACAATCAGTAACCTTTTGTTCTGCCTTC
Source organism: Dreissena polymorpha (assembly GCF_020536995.1). Taxonomy (NCBI): domain Eukaryota; kingdom Metazoa; phylum Mollusca; class Bivalvia; order Myida; family Dreissenidae; genus Dreissena; species Dreissena polymorpha. The sequence continues at coordinate 99,237,734 of NC_068358.1, read as the reverse complement.
CTTGCGATATCATAGAAACTCATTTATTACGGCGTTGTAATAATGATTTATCTTTTACCCAATACAAATATGTTTGCTGCTATAGACCATACCGCTGTTTCTGCCTTTCCTATGACATGCTATTAATCAACACATCTTTTGTGAACAAACTTAAGCATACGCAATGATTAAAAATGCATCTGATGAGAATAATATCTTTTCATACATTATAATTATCTAGATAAATGTATTATATAAAAGAAGAAAATACAAACAAAATAAAAATGCTGATTCCTTTTTAGCTTGAATACCATGTATATTAAAACAGAAAGTCCACCGATATAATTATTTGATAACAGCGTGGTTGTCAATTAATTAGTACGATTAAAATTAAAAATGTCAAATGTGTCGAATTAAATCAAACCTATCAATAATCTATCAATAACCATCGTATTTATTAACAAATGGCTAACTTTTTAAATAACAGTGCCCCGTTGGTGAAACATTGATACCGTCGAGCATTTGCCCTGAAAGAAACAACACCACTTTGTCAAACGTATATGCCCTGTTACTAACTCTCTTTGATTAGTTGTGACGGAGGTGATCCCTCGTAGGTAATGGTCATCGCTGATGGCAAATATCAACGATCTAATACAAACATAATTAAGAACTACAAGGAACACCTGTTAACGGCTGTTACAGCATTGGGGTCTTCTGGATAATTGCAACGTATAAATATGACGGTATTGAAGATGTTCAGAATCCTTTCGATACTCTCTGATCTTCGATCTTTATATGCAGCCTATTTTAGCCTAAGATACGGTCATATTTGACCGCCAGGCCGTAGGCTGTACAATATTGGTAGGATCCCCTAGTCAATGGCTAATGCAAACTATTTAAACTATTTGCTATTTTTAGAAGACTTTAACAATTATGCTTTCTTTGAATAACGTTGAAAGAGCTTTATGCATGTCTAGTTTTAGTAACAATGGCACTGCACTTATGGGGATGTCGTCTGGAGAAAATTGTCAACGGATCAAGGGGCGCCGGCCAGCCACTAATGGGAAGCTAAAATGTATCAATAGAGCTATAATTTAGTTTGCATATCGAAACAAGTGCTTCATTTAAGTCTTCAAATGAAATCCTCAACTTATTTGATTCTCCCTATTAAATTAAAAGTCATTAAAATGAACAAGCATTCAGTGGACAACATGCACGCGCCGAAATCCATGAAGACTGAAATTGACAACATTTTCAATTTCACCGTCATTTGAATATGCCTTTGACAAAGTATTGGACGACGCCAACTAAATTCTACGTCCGTCGAATTCTGACGCTCAAACGTTCGCTATAGACTGACTGATTTTGAGTTTAACCCTCAACTGGGCTCGAACCACTGACCCCTGGAGTCCTGGAGTAAAAAGTCTCCCGCTTAAGACCACTCGATCATCCGTGCTAATGCTATCAGATGATGTATTGTTTACTTATATAAGCAATCCTCGTAGTTTCTCAAAATAAAACAACAACAAAAAATTTCAAATTATTCAATCGTTTCGCGTTGCAACGCTTTATAATTTTCAGGTGTTCAAATCGTCAAAGGATGCATATAATGAATATTTTACAGCATGGTAAATGTTCAGTTTTACTATTTCCTCACAAATATCATAATTAACACGAAACTTTGCGAATCTGAAACAACTTTTGTTAATTGTGTCAATTTACCAAAACGTGAAAAGGCCCCTTTATTGAAAGGAACATACGACTGGTGTAAGTGAAAAGAAGAAACACGCATGTATTATTTGTCAATGTAAGGTTAAATGTGTATTTTTTGACATAACAACGAAAACAGCATTTACATCAGCATTGTTTTGACAAAAATACTGGCTAGACTTAGCTCCCTGTAGTAATCGGTATCATGCTCAATGTGTCTCATAATATCGACCCTGTGATATTCTTACGTAAGAAACCATTCGTACAAACTAATATAAAAAGGGAACATTGCGATTATAAATTGTATTGTTATTATTATTGTATCATTTTACTGTTGTAATATTATTATTATTTTATTATTATCATTTGTATTAGTATTAATCCTCTTTTTCTTGTCATTATCTCAGCATTATCATTATAAATTCATTGTATCATTGTATTGTAAAAGAAGAATGCTAGAAAACGTAGCTGTATTAATGTAGAACAAGTAGTGGATTTTGTAATTGCTTTGTTCTTGTTTTTGTCGAACAGTAATGGTCATGCGGTCATTTGGATTTTCTCTTGGATAATAATGTATGTTTCTGAATGTTCAATAATTTATGTGTGTCTATGCGTTTATTTCAAGAAACTGGTGAATCGTGTGTAAATACAAAAGAAAAACAAATATAATACTAAAATGGCTTTGAACTTTCCAACTTGCAAACGTTCATATAATTAAAGGCACGGCTTACAAAAAGAATGTAATTCAGACGCGTTTCGTATACGAGACCATTTCCAAGTTAGTAAAAACACAGTTTGAAACAACATTACTTAGATTTCTTTTTTCTCCGACTCTTTTTTCGTCTTCCTGCCCTGTGTAACAAGTGTGTGTACGTGATCGAGAGGCCCTGTTTTTGTGAGAGCACGTAGTGCAAAACAGCTTTAATCAACTTATTAACGAACCACAGACAGGAATAGGAAAATGGTTTCATTAAAAAAAATTCACGTCGACGCCATTTTAAATAAATTTCATTCGCGTCTGTTTTTATGATGCCAACAGACAATTAATCGGGTGATGTGTAACATGGTATGTTTAAATGTGTTATAATTCACGGCATAAGACACTAACATAAGTATATTGTGTTTGCTTTACGGACAGAAATTTACCTTTAAAAAAATCGATGTTTGTATAGGTCAATGCTGGATTTTATTATCGCAAAACGTGACATACGCCGACCTGACTTGTCATATGTCACAATCTCTTTATAGTTGCTCAATTGGTCACTATAACATACTTCCTGTTATCTTTATATAACATATTTTTTGTATCAATTGCGTTACCGATTAGCTTTTTATCAGCGATTTACAAGTACCATCAATATGACAGAAGCAATTAATTTTCCACGTCTTCTTCTTGGAAGCTGATCTAAATGTCAACTAGCTTTCTTGTTGCTGGCTGGAAACACGCAATAAAAGATATGTTGCAGTATTTTCGACAGATAGCATCGCCATTAACCTGTTCGTTGGCCCATAATCATGATTATTACATGATAATTGTGTTATTATAAGAACGATTCTCAAGACAATCTGATATCACATTGATTTACTGAATTAATGATTATCTACTCTGTCATGTTACGGCACAGCCTTCTGAGCGATAAACTGTGGACTAATCTTGCAACTTTGACAGGTATTTTACAGAGTTTGTGTAACCGATTATTAAGAAGAGTATTGGCACGTGACAAAAGTATATGTTCCTATGAAAAGCGAGCCCAATGCCCTGAAACTTGTGCAAGTGTTTAATTTATTATTGACAAAAATGGCTTAAAAGCAAAATTGTTGTGTGTATACTAACAGTTATGTACATAAAATATACTATTCCTTTTTCAAGGCTCTAAAAGCATATATGGCAGTATTAAGCAGGAGTTTTGTATCATGTAAGGAAACACTGTTAATTTATAAATAAATTCCAAAGCATGTTTTACATATATAGCTTTACATTCAAACACGGCAAGGTAAATCAGCATGTAGGAAGGATTGCTTTTCGCGAGTGAATGAATGAATGATACAAAATTGCGTAGCCTTTTTTCTTGGTGTTTACAAAACAATTTTAAACTACACAAAAGAAAATTACTAGTTATGTGCTTGATGCAGTCTTATAATTGGTAAGCAAAAATTAAAAATATGCATAAAACTGCTCTTTAAATGTTTATTTTGTCATGAAGTTAATAAATCGCAATTCAATTAATAATTTGGGTCGCTTGACGAGCTTAATTGCTTTCTTGTAATGCTGTTTTTGGATACCTAGACTTCAACATTATTTCAGCAGACAGACAGACAGAATGTTTTAAAGGCGCAAACTTTACTTTTTTTCATTTACAAAATAGTTATACAAAGCATAATGTCAACGTGAGTACAAACTATAATATGTAAATATCATATTATTTCAGCAATTTAGAAAACACAAGCTTTACTCAAAAAAATATATGTCACTTAAAATTATTAAAACACAAGCCGATAATAAATGCTTTACAATTTACATTATTATTTTTCACACCCACTAGATGCTGTGTTGACCAGACACTTTTGTTTCCTTAACGTTCATCACCAATCTTGATGCGTTTTAACTGCGAAGTGTTGTTCAGATGATGTCAAATATTGATATGATGTTACCTTTTGACGGTCATGTAAATTAATAATACCGTATTAAATAGGTATCACGCTGATATTGCATGCATTTCTTACAAACTGTGTTATTTCCTTACTTGTTATAATGATAATTAATAGCGTTCCCGCTAAGATGTTACCAAGGTTATCTAAGCGTATGGATAAGGCGCATAACATACATTTCCCAAATAAATATTTTTGTATTATGCTTTAGAAAAGATCTACTCTATGTTGATATAACTTTTCATCAGTTTAACAGATTTAGAATATAATGTCTAAATAATTCTGGATAATCTCTCGTGCTTACGCATGTTCGATAAAGAACAAGAATTATAACATAAAGGGTTGCAATTAAATTGTTCACAAGTTAGTTTAAACATATATGTGTAACACTATGTAATGTGTACAGAAACAAAATAAAGTAAGCAACGTTATGAGGTGCTTAATTTGATAGTTGCATATATCTTAAACACATGTGTGTAAAAGTTTACATAAACACATTTTAATCAGCAAACTAATGAGGCGCTTGATTTGTTTGTTGCGTGTTTATTTGCCTCAATAAGCGGGAAATGACATTCAGAGATCAGAGGAAAGGGCTCAAAAACAATATATCCGCCTCTCTTAAGATCACGATAATTATAGATCATAAATCATTTTATAGATTTATCAAACATTGTATTCATGTGCATTAACAACTCAATTAATGTGTTTATAATTACTAATCGCAGTATTTCAATTCATTAGCGTTTATCTTAAAAGCTTTTTGATGCAGTTTTCTATGTTTCATCTGAATCAATAAGCATATAATAGAACAGTCCCAAGAAGTATTAAGCATGATCAAATATTTATCACCGCAATACATATCCGCACTTTTATTCTGACGCTCACCAAACACATTTCTTACTTGTGTCTGCTGTAACCGCCAATGCCAACTCCACGCAGCGGCAAACCCCACGGCTACTGGCGATAACCACTGCCATCACAAAAGAATCCTTCCATCTCTGGAATGATTTTTTGTCTAAGTATTTTATGATGACAAGTAATGTTTTCTTTTATATTTTAAAAATAGTGTATAAGTTCAGGTTTGTAATTTAAAAAAAATGTCAACATTGTATAATTAAAATAACAACGGAAAGAACGTGGCTCGGCTATCATCATGTGGTTGAAATAACGGCAGGGACTTGATATCGAGTTATGCTCAGAACCAGTCAAATCTCTTTGTGGAGGTTGCGCCGATGCAGCATTCTCGAGATGCTTCAACAGGAACTTAATAATCGACTGTACGACATTTTTACATTTTTACAATATTTTTCACGGCAATAAGCTTACGTTTACAGCACCGTTCCCATTTTATCCGCACAATTAATCGTTTAAATATTATATGTGACATATAATTGAACTGTATTCATTTGTCCGTAAAATCTGTTATACTCATTTAACATGTCCTGTCATGTTAATCAAGACTATTCTTCATGTTATTTAGTTATCAGCACTTTTCATGTTATTTCCACGTTATTTATTTAACAGTACTTGGCATGTTATTTCTTTAATATTAGTTTTTAAGTTATTTATATATCTGTTAAAAAAAATTTGTAACAGATAATTAAGACTGTGTATTTATTATAAGTCAATTATTTGTTCTCCTGCAAAGCGGAACAAATAAATCGCAATATATTAGCAAGGGTTTTTATTACTGACACAAAAAAAATCAGTTTCCCGGACTTATTTTTCAAGCTTTAGTTTGCAGAAATTGTATCTCGTAGTAGGAAACAATGTGTAATAATTTTTTAATCCCAACACACATGTCATTGCCATTTAAACGACGTAAAGGGTGATAGGCACAGCGGAAGGATTGCAGTCGCAAACCTATTAAAACGTTTGAACAACGAAAGAGAGCTATGGCAAACATGATACAATTGTAAAAAATTTCCTGCTTACGTCACAGTTAGGTATGTTCTTACATGATTTAGACAGTTGTCTGATAATTTTACAAGCCAAATATGCAAACACATTATGCGCACGATTTTTATGTGCGTGTTATTCGGCGATTGTGGCCAATCGGATATCTGGGGAAATGGCCTCTGAGTCATCAAAGACGTTGATCACGACATTAATCAAAATGTCCATACTTACACACGGATATCTGTAGTATAATACATGTTATTGAGATTATTTTTTGGAAGCTTTCTACATTATGTCTAAAGCTTTTGTCTTACAAAGGTTTTCAAAAACGTGTATGTATATCATTTCATACATCATATGCACATGAACGTTTCGTTTATTTATCATATGCCTTGTGCTTTTTACACTTTTTATTGTTCGATAAAATGGGTGTTTAAATAGAGGAAACGAAAAGGGCTATGTAAGCATGAATATTCTTTCACTATGCGTTTTGAGGAGGGAGGGGGGGGGGGGCACAATCCTAATGTCAAATTGACGATAATGGACAGAAAATAATTTAGCATGACCAAATATTCAACGACAGACACAAATTCGTTTATTGCGTCAGTCAGATTTTACCGCAAAAATAGAAATCAATAAAACTCAGACAGACTCAGCTACTTATAATACCAGTCAACTTAAATTGTGTGTGTAGTATTCGACTCGCGCGTTACGTGTAGTATTCGACTCACGCGTTACGTGTAGTATTCAACTCACGCGTAACGTTTTAGCATTTATGTTTTCATTTTCTGCCTGCATATGTGTATATGATTGGGATCGTTACAGAGGCGTTTGGTTTGTAATTAATTCTGTGATAAGTAGCTAGCCCTCACACTGGTTTAAACCCCACAGCTGTGCATTGTCCAAGGCTGTCAAAGTAGTGGATACGAAGAATGTGTTTTGATAGCGTTTCTTGAGGTCCATTGTCCGCTATATCGACTCATAAAATCCATAATAACTCTAATGTCATCAGTTTGTCGTTTATGTTTCATCTAGTTGTATATTGAATGGTCTGTTTCCAGATTGTGTTGTGATTTTGCGGCAATGGAGCCAACATGCGTGTGTTATGCTGGCTTTATGGACAACAACAGACAGTTTAAGAAATAAAATAGGTCTTGATAATGGGTAGAATTCCTGTGAGCAGTAACATACAACGACATGGTTTAGTATTTGTATTTGCCTCATTGATCATTTTAACGCCCTCCCTGTTATTATCGACATAACAGGGTTTCTTGTATCGGCTGCGCTGCCGATTAGCTTTTTACGAGTGATGTTTAGGCCTTATCAAAATCACAGACGCAATCAATTGTTCACCTCTTCGTCTTGAAAGTTTATCTTTATGTCAACAAGCCTACTTGCAGCCTGCTGTAAACGCACAGTAACGGCTATTTTGACGTGTTTCTCGACAGATAGCATCAACATTAACCGTGTCTGTTTGCCTTAGATTATTATTATTTCACGGAAATTGTGTCATTATTAAAACGATTTTCCTGAAAATCTGATATCGAACTGAATTAATGGCCGTCTGAACCGTCGTGTCACGGTCACGATTTCTTGGTATTAAACTGTGGACTGAATCAGATATGTTATGGATATTTGTTGTTAAAGCGATAATTAAGACTATGTGTATTTATTGTAATTCAATTATTTGTTCTCCTGCAAAGCGGCACAAATAAATCGCAGTATGTTAGCAAGGGTTTTTATCACTGACACAAAAAAATCAGTTCCCCGACTTATTTTTCAAGCTTCATTTTAGTTTGCAGCAATAGTGCATCTCGTAGAATGTGAAATAATTTTTAAATCCCAACACATATGTGCTTGCCATTTAAACGACGTAAAGGGTGATAGTCACAGCGGAAAAATTGCAGTCGCAAACCTATTAAAACGTTTGATCAACGAAAGAGAGCTATGGCATACACTTGTAACATTTCCGTTGCTTTCGTTGCTTTCGTCACAGTTAGGTGTGATCTTACATTAAGACAGTTGTCTGTTCATTTTACAAGCCAAATAAGCAAACACATTATGCGCACGATTTTTATGTGCGTGTTATTCGGCGTGTTTTATCAATTTTATATTTGAGGAAATGGCCTCTGCGACCTCAAAGACGTTGATCACGACATAAATCAAAATGTAAATACTTGCAAACGGATATCTGTTGCAGCATACATGTGATTGAGCTTAATTTTGGAAGCTCTCTACATTATGTCTTGAGCTTTTGTCTTAAAGAAGTTTTCAAAAACTTGTATGTTTGTATTTCATACATCATATTGTGATATGAAAGCTGACAGGTCGCGAAATTATGCAAAATTTACCTGTATAACATTACAGCCACACTGGATCCACTACCGTTGTTTTAAAGGGATCTTTTCACGCTTTGGTAAATTGACAAAATTGAAAAAAGTTGTTTCAGATTCGCAAATTTTCGTTTTAGTTATGATATTTGTGAGGAAACAGTAATACTGAACATTAACCATGGTCTAATATAGCCATTATATGCATCTTTTGACGATTTTAAAACCTAAAAATTATAAAGCGTTGCAACGCGAAACGATTGAATAATTTTGCAGAGTTCTGTTTTTGTCGTTAAATTTTGCGAAACTTCGAAGATTGCTTATATAAGGTATAAAATACGTCGAATATGTGTACTCGGCGGAATAGCTCAGTAGGCTAAAGCGTTTTTACTTCAGGACTCTGGCAGGACTCAAGGTGTCACTGGTTCGAAACTTGGTTCGGGCAATGTTCTTTTCCTTTTTTTAATTTTATTTTTGATTTTTTACTGGAGCTTTTACGATCCAATGTTTACATTTATCGATATAAAGCATTTAATGAATAAGTTAAAAAATGCCAAAATCTGTGAAAAGGCCCCTTTAAATACAACTCAGAAAGACAATAAGGATTGAAAACTTACTTATTGCCATTAGGAATTGCATTTGTAATGTGTAAATCCTTCATGATTACGAGCAAGTTTTGCTTTCGGCGCCCATTGTACCTTTAAAATATTGAAAGTTGTAATTTATGTACATATGCTCAAATATTGAACCTTACTGTTGTGGTTACCCTGCACTATTGTTATTGTCTATAAAGGGAGCTGAATATATTAGGGGCTGAGCGCTTTAAGTACTTAAAGGATATCAGAAACGGGTTTATTTCTTTCGGGCGGATGGACTTTTCGGAATTTTCCGAAACGAAGAGGTTCGCCGCTTACGTCATACAAAGGAAGCGTTCTGATTGGCTGCGAGCAACCCGAGTACCGGCTCAAGTATCACAGCGCGGGATAGTATAAATGTGACGACACAGCAGGAACGCTAGCTTTTAATATAATAACTTTCGGCCAACAAGATCTAAATTCATAACACATCTACTTTCACTTGGAACCCATTTAACAATAACATTTATCGACAAGAAGAACGCGGACTGGAGGATGGAAACGTAAATAACTGAACATTAATATAAATCGGGGACATTTGTAGATAGACGACGGATTCTTAAATTTAAACATTAACTTAACTGATAAGCTGATAGTCTTATTACTGTATTCATTAACTTAATACTCAAACAGTTTATTGTAAGATAATTGTACTAGTATTGTACTAACAACAAACATCAAGTACGAAATATAATAAAGTTTCGTTGATAATCAAATGAATCTTGTTCGTCTGTTGTTTGTACACCGAGAGAGTTTGTCCTTCACTTAGAGTATCATATTCGGGAGATATTGCGGTCCGCATAGGTACGGATTCGCGTTAAAATTGGTGTCAGAACTGGGGATGCTGATATATTTTTAGCATCTAGGACAGCGAATATTACTCCCGTGGATACGTTACGAAGGAAGGACAAAACCTCGTTTTCTCGGAAACAAACATTTTGGAAGGCAGCGTTCTTTTCGGATTGCAGTACACGCGTCGTTTACGGAATCGGTACGTCATTTCGGATCGGATCCGCACATTTCGGATATTCGGAACCGCATTTCGGATCGGATCCGCACATTTCGGTAATTCGGAACCGCACTTCGGATCGGATCCGCACGTTTAGGAATCGTTCCCATATTCGGATCCGTACAGCTCAAAGATTAAGATCCGCGAGTATTTCACTTTCGGATCGGACTTGCACTATTTGGCTTACGATAGATCGGTTTATTTTCGGAAATATTTCGGCGGCTGTTTCGGATTTTTTTTATGTAATTAATGAAATCGAAAATAAGGATCAAGCATTTAGCAAATTAATACGCAGATTGTTTTAACATTAGTTTTCAAATGAGTACGTACGCGTTTCCGATTTAGAGAAGCAAGACTAAGCAATACTGTGAATGAACACAATTTAAACCATTCGGTAAAACATTTTGTGGAAATGTAGAATACCCGGTATTAATTTCAGATATTTTTGGGATTTGCAGATCAGCACAATACGGACAGCTAAGGTATTTTCGAGAATTGTTACATCCTTGTGTGACTCGTTGAGAATAAACATTGTAATGTTCACTCAAGTAAATATACTACCACACATATAATTACTTACCATTTAACTTGTTTTTACAGAAAAGCTAAAACAACACCAATATGGCCGATGAATAGGAATCAGATTCAGAAGTAAATTTTAATGTTAATCACTTTGATAGGGGTGATGATAATGACGAGGTGATGGAGGAAGATCATCATAATGCACAACAGCATGTTACACGCAGATGGCAAGCATCGCATGTTAAACCAGACTTTCACAGGAGAGGAAGATTGGGATCAATATATTTCTTATTTTGAAGACTGTGCATAGTTAGCCCAATGGTCTAAAAAGGAGAAATTACTGTATCTATCTTGCGACTTCGTTAAAACAACAGGCAAGGGTCCACTTTAGTTCTTTACCTTCTCATCAAAGAAGATCGTATAAAGTATTAACGGCTAAATTAGAACAAAGATTCGGAAGTAAAAGACAGAGCACTCAATGGCTATCAAAGAATCCAGAACAGGACGCGGGGCAAGACTGAGACTGTTGCCGCATTTGGTGATGAAATTAGGCATTATGCTCAGAAAGCCTATGATGTCATTAGGACCGGAGGCACAGGAGATGCTAGCGTTTGAAGCCTTCTTGAAGAGCTTTTCGCCTGAGATGAGGTGCAGACTTATGGATAAGGGCTGCAGGACAATCGGGGAGGCTGTTGAAGTAGTAGAACGCTACGAGGACATACTAGAAAGGTCCACCATGGGTGCGGGAGGAAGTCTTAGTAGAGGAGTTATTGAGAACCGAAAAGGGTCGGGTTATACTGGTGAATCGCAAGATGTTAGATCTCTGGAAGATATACAGTGTTCAATAAAAAGGATAGAACAGCGTTTAGATGCGCTGGAAGCAAATTCCCCCAAGAGTAGTTGTAATAGTAGCAGGTCATGCTACACGTGCGGGGCAAGATATCATCTCTATAGAAGTTGTCCAAGGAACAATAACCAACGAGAAAAGCTTCACAAAAAGTCGGAAAACTTCAGACCGTAACCTCAGTAGGTCTACAGATGACGGATACATATACGGAGAGACCTAAATGTAGGGCAGATACTAGTGATGGGCGTTACAGAAATCTAAGAATTGGTCAAGTTGGTATTAAGCAAAATACTGAAGACAATGGTTTGTACGTTCAGGGTTGTATTCATGGCACGGACATATCATTTTTAATAGACAGCGGGGCCACTGCTTCGTTAATTTCAAAAGAGACATATGACAAATACTCAGATACTTTAACTTGTCATTATAACCACACGATGTTCATATCAAAGGTGTCGATGGAACAAAAATAAATGTGCATGGCTACATCTTTGCAGATATTGCTTTAGGATATTCTTCAACTAGGGTAAAAATAATTGTCTGCGATATGTCTTTGCCTGGGATTCTAGGACAGGATTTTATGATGCAAAATATAAGGTCATGGAATTTAGAGACTCTGCAGCTTTGTACAAAAGATGGGAAAACCATATACTGTTACTCAGGTGAATCAACAGGAAGCATTTGTAGAGTCAGCGTTAAACAAAATGTGGATATCCCTCCTAGGAGCTGCATGTTGGTTCCGGTGAGTGTATCAAATGCAATTGACATGCATGGAGCGGCTTTTGTTGATGATTTGAATGGAGGAAATTTAAAGTTTTTAAAGGGTGTGATAAATCCCAACTTTTAGAATACAGTAATAAGTTTACTGAATGAAACAGATGAAACCATACAGATTGAAAACGGACAAATTATTGGAGAATGTCACCCCGTTTTTGAAGAGAAGCAGCAAACGAAAGATGACAGATGTGCAAGCTGTGTCGAAACTTCTTTTTAAGAAAAATATAAAAACAAAGCATATATTGTACCAGAGCATTTATCATCAATGTTTGAGAGCGGTATAACTCATCTTAACTCAAGTGAAAAGGAAGAAATTTGCCGAGCTTTTCAATAAATATCAAGATATTTTTGCGAAATCTTCTCATGATCTTGGTTGTCTAATAGAGTCAAACAAACAATTAACACTGTCACATCATGTCCGATTCGCCAACCTGTTAGACGTCAACCTTTTGGAAAAAGAGATGTTGAACAACAAGAGGTCAAAAAGATGCTTGAACAAGGAATTATAGAGCCTTCAAACAGCCCATGGTCGTTCCCAATTGTTCTTGTTGGCAAAAAAAATGGGTCAACAAGATTCTGTGTTCATAATCGGCCCTTCAACGAAGTAACTGTGAATGACGCTACGAGTGGACGATTGCTTTGATGCTTTATCTGGCTGTCGATGGTTTATGTGCTCGAATCTTTACTCAGGGTTTTGGCAAATTGAAATGGAGGAAAAAGATCAACTTAAAACAGCATTTTCTACATTATAAAGAAGTGAAACTCCAGCTGCTGGAGCAGTATTGAATTTTCATTAAAAACAATTAGTTGGTTCTTTATTTAAGGCAACTGACCGATTGCCCAAACAGTACACAACAGCACAATACAGCACAATACAAACCAACATAAACACAAAATATGAATAAAGCTGGGGTCACCGCCTTGGAACGGTCAATGCAAAGCATTGGGGGTTTAAACCTGGTTATAGAGCGCTCAACCTCACACTTGGCCCAGCAATATTCATAATACATTTAATTGTAAATAAAATTTAACGTCATAGCATTGTAACTCAAATTAAACAATAATAAACGGGATTTAAAACGCATTCAATTTAATTACTATTTAATTACTCAATTGCATTGAAGATACTACAAGTCTAGAATTGTATCACTTCCGGGTCATGCCTTTCATACTCGTGAATGCCCCTTCAATATTTAAAAGGCTCATGGAAGATGTGCTACGAGGAATCCAGTGGGTGGAATCGTTAATATACATGGATGACATCATCACGCCAGGTGAGAGTGTGGATCAGTGCCTTGAGCGGTTAGAAAATGTTTTTATTCGGCTGAGAGATGCGAATTTATAACTAAAACCTTCAAAATGTATTTTCTTCCATCAATCGGCAAATTTTCTAGGTCGTGTGGTTAGAGAAGACGGTGTCACAACTGATCCTGAGAAAATACAAAGTCTAAAAGAATGGCCGACACCCAAGAATTACAAGGAGGTGCGTAGCTTTCTCGGATTGGCCTCGTATTACAGGAGATTTGTTCGCAAGTTTTCGGATATTGCAAGGTCATTACACAAGCTGTGTGAAAAGTCAACCAAGTTTCACTGGACAGAAGATTGTCAAAAGTCATTTGACATGTTAAAGACGGCTCTAACTTCAACACCTGTACTTGCATACCCAAAGCTTGGATCTAAATTTATTTTAGGCACTGACGCTTCTGACGTCGCTGTGGGGGCGGTTCTTTCACAGATACAGGACAACAAAGAACGAGTGATTGCTTACATGAATAAATCGATGAATGAACATGAACGTGCGTATTTTATCACAATAAAAGAATTCTTGGCAGTTGTTACAGCATTGAAACACTTTCACAGTTACCTTTACGGACAAGAAATACTTTTGAGGACGGATAATGCAGCTGTTAGTTGGATGAGGTCACAGAAAGTACCATCAGGTCAAGTTGCACGCTGGTTGCAGGAATTGAACACATATCACATGACAGTGATCCATCGAAGTGGAAAGAGCCATTCTGACGCAGATGCATTTTTAAGAAGGCCATGTAAAGCATGTAAGCATGAACAAAGTCTGCAAGAGACATTTGAAACCAACAAGATTGACACACATGACGCAGCAATAGAACAGCAAGTAATGGTTATCATAAGGAACAGGCAAATGATGGTGTTAATAAGTAAACAAATAATCAATTTCTATTGAACGGATGGAGTGCAGTTGAATTATCGACTAGTCAATTGAATGATGTAGACATCGGAACTGTTTAAATTGCACTACAAGAAGGACGATCCAAACCAAATTGGACAGATATTTCTTCACATTCATCTGAGTTTAAGACGTTATGGAGACAGTGGGACCTTTGGAAATACGTAATGATCTGCTCTTCCGAATATTTATAACAACTGATGGAGCTTCGATTTACCAACTGTTTACCCCTTCTGATCGACAATATGATGTTATTAGGTATCATCACGATCTTCGATATATACAAAAATGTTATATATCATACGAATAAACACTTGAAGTCACAAGAGTTCGTCTTAAGAAGAGTTATTGTCGACTTTGTGAACATGATTTGACCTTGGGGGTGGCCTGTCTCGGTGGATGAATCATGAGATACATTATAATACATTTTATTGTTGAACATATTTGTATATTTCAGTGACAACTGTTGGCTTTGTGAGGCAATGTTCCAATCGAGGAGTGCCTTAATAAAACATTTGTCGTCTGCGGAACGTCGTAGACTTACAGTAATATGTCTGTGGTGCAGCGGAAGGACGAGGTCATTCACACGAGCCAGTGATTTGGAGGTTCACGTTAAGAAGGCCCATCCGGAGAACGTTCTCAGCAAGGACCGATTCAGTCGGTCTAATGGATTCTACTTTGCCATGTTTCCTCAAGATTATGCCAGAATCGTTGACTCGGTGACCCCATACGACTCAAATGCGGCATACGATGTCCGAAAATGCGGTCCGGAACTGGGCAGAGGGCTTTCCAGACAGCAAGGACAAAATCGACAAATGGAATGAAGGCTGGACACCAGGGTGGCTTTAGCGAGAGGAAATTCTAAAGAGTGGACGAAACTGAATAGCGAGACTTGCGAGGTTTGAAGACGCAATGAAGATGATGAAAGAAGTTTTTAAAAAAGAAAGCTCACGGAAGAGGAGCATGTGGTGGATGTTAGAAGCGGGCGGAAAGAAGGGCCAGAGAGAATCGTAACGAAGAGAAGAGAGAGAGAGGAGGAGGACAATGAGCTGAGAGAAAGTGATAGAGGAGATGAAGATAGAGAAAGAGATGTGCACAGGAAGAAAAACAACATGGAGGGCAGTGGCGAGGGAGTCGGCAGTAAACAGAAGGATGCAGGAAGTACCTTAGCGAAGAGGCAAGAGAGACAGGAGGACATTGGGCTGAGAGGGAGAGATGAAGAGAATGGAGATAGAGAAAGAGATGTTCAACTGAGGGAACATAACATGGAAGAGGATGTAAGCATTAGACGGATGGAGGATGTTAGAGAGGGAGAAGCAACTCAGAGAAGGATACTTCGCCTCAGCGTTGAATGTGTGATAGATTCCTGGGCTTCATACGAGGACAATATAGTATTAGGGGAGGAGGAAACATCACATGTTGCACCCCAAGAAACGTGAGAGAGTAGCAGCAGTTCATCGTCGTCATCTTCAGAGACATATGATTCGCCCGGTTTGCAAAACAGAGCATTCAGGGATCCTGGAAAGGGGATCGATGCCCGTGTGTCCCCCCGAAAGAAGGGATTTGTCGCGGGTTAGTGAAATAAAGTTTTACAATGGGGACCAGGAGATGTGTTGGCCACCAGTGAATTGGCGGACACTCACTGCTGGCCAAAGGCTACTGGCCCGGGAGTATGCGGCTATGTTTCTAGAAAACAAGGGGAAAATACAAGCACTTACATCTATAAGAAGGCAGCTATTGGTTGACAAATACATGTTTCTAATGTTGGATGGTGAGGGTAGACCACAAGACGAGGAAGACGAGAACGCAAAAGTTGAAGGAAAAATAAGACAGTACAATCTGGCCTACATAAATCGGTTGCAAAGGGGGAAATTAAGGATAGCAAAACTTCGTAAGAAATAGTGAAGGCTATTGAGGGCACTGAACGGTTGACGGGCACTGACGAGATTACGATGGAACTAGAGCAAGTTGGTATTAATATATAAATATGAATGTTACTTTTGGCTTTAGAAGGTCGACTAGACTGACGTAGAGAAAATATGTTGTTCAATGTGATGTTTATTGCAAAATTGTTCCATTGTTTAATCAATATTCCTGTTCATGTAGTGTGTTGTTTTGAAAATTTCATGGGACTTCTGAAAATACCTTGATAATTTATGTTCACGATTGCTATTATAAAATGTAAATTTCTTCAATTGGTTTACTGATGATTTGTTCATGAGGTGTAGCTTTAAGATTTTATAGCATTTGCGACAATACTATGACTATACATGTTTATGGTTGTTATTATAACCTGTACAATTGTTCAAATATTTAATCAATGTTCTTGTTCATGTGGTGTTGCTTAAAAGATTTCATAGTATTTTGTGAAAGTACCACGACAGTACATGTTTATGGTTGTTATTATAACATACTTAAAGTTTAATGATTGTTGTTGTTAATAGATAAATACATTTGTTTTTAGTTTGCAGTATAACCCTGGATGATTATTTTATTAAGGAAGGGGGAAGTGTGATATAAAGGCTGGCAGGTCGCGAAATTATGCAAAATTTACCTGTATAACATTCCAGCCACACTGGATCCACTACCGTTGTTTTTAATACAACTCAGAAAGATTTATAAGGATTGAAAACTTACTTATTGCCATTAGGAATTGCATTTGTAATGTGTAAATCCTTCATGATTACGAATAAGTTTTGCTTTCGGCGACCATTGCACCTTAAAAATATTTAAAGTTGTTATTTATGTACATATGCTCAAATATTGAACCTTACTGTTGTGGTTACACTGCACTATTGTTATTGTATAAAAAGGGAGCTGAATATTTTAGGGACTGAGCGCTTTAAGTTCTTAAAGGATATCCGAAACAGGTTTAATTCTTTCGGGCGGATGGACTTTTCGGAATTTTTCCGAAACGAAGAGGTTCGCCGCTTACGTCATACAAAGGAAGCGTTCTGATTGGCTGCGAGCAACCCGAGTACCGGCTCAAGTATCACAGCGCGGGATAGTATAAATGTGACGACACAGCAGGAACGCTAGCTTTTAATATAAGGACTTTCGGCAAACAACATATAAATTCATAACGCATCTACTATCACTTGGAACCCATTTAACAATAACATTTCAACGACAAGAAGAACGCGGACTGGAGGATGGAAACGTAAATAACTGAACATTAATATAAATCGGGGACATTTGTAGATAGACGACGGATTCTTAAATTTAAACATTAACTTAACTGATAAGTTGATAGTCTTATTACTGTATTCATTAACTTAATACTCAAACAGTTTATTGTAAGATAATTGTACTAGTATTGTACTACCAACAAATATTAAGTACGAAATATAATAAAGTTTTGTTGATAATCAAATGAATCTTGTTCGTCTGTTGTTTGTACACCGAGACAGTTTGTCCCTCATTTAGAGTATCATATTCGGAAGATATTGCGGTCCGCATAGGTACGGAAAAGGGTTTTTAAATAGAGGGAACGAAAAGACTTATGCAAACATGAATATATTATTCACAATGCGATTGTTGTTGGGGGGGGGGGGGGCACAATCCTAATGTCAGATTGTCGATAATGGACCGAAAATAATTTAGCATTACCAAATATTCAACGACTGATACAAATTCGTTTACTGCGTCAGATTTAAGACTCAAATAAGAGTGTACATTTATTAATTTTTTGGTTGTCCTTATTCACATAACCTCGCGGGTAATGACATTGTCAGAGAGTATTTCGCTGCCTGTTACGCTTCTTGAATTGACCCAGCTCTCGAGCCTGTACATAATATTGAAATAAACCCTGTTTCCAGATACAAAGTGTCCATAACAAAGTTAAATCACGAATACAAGTATTGACTTAAAAAAAAACACTAAATGTAAGTACGCATATCATTGTTTTCTCACAATTTCGTTACTAATGGTTTCATACATTAAAATCATTAAAATGTAGTTAAGACTATTGCGGAAGGTTCATATTAAACTTAAGAAAAGTACTTACACAGCATACCTAGTAACTTCCTGTTTAAATCACGTGTTCATATTTGTTAAATGAATTAAGCGTAATAAACTCTATAGAGCACCAAACAGACCCAAACCGTAACTAGATTGATCGCATTACCCGGTATTCGATTTCACCGAGTTGCTGCATGATAATTGACTTCTTAAAAGCCTGTTGCTATTTCGAATAATGAAAGCACTATTTCTAAGAGTACAATTTTCAACCCTTTCAAGCCAGATTCCTCAAATACAATTAGTGTTAAAAGGCCGCTCCAAACGAAAATCCAGTGTCGGTTGAAAGTGTTGTCCCTGATTAGCCTGTGCGGACTGCACCGGCTAATCTTGGACGACACTTAAAGCACGTGCATTAAGCCCGGTTTCATAGACGTATTACATTCCAACATACAAAATAAGAATTGGTAAAATAATAACTATTTAGATATTAATCTTGTGTGGTTTCATCAGACGCTATAGCAGACCGAGACGCCTCAGGGTACGTGAAAATGTTTCAAACTTCATTTCCCTGTGTCACACCAGATTAATATACTGACGAAAGGCTTTTCATTACAAAACACTGTAATACAGAATTAGTCTGCACACTCCTGCTTTATAAGCTGTCGTTTCATAAATTATTATTAGAATCACGCAGCATATTTTTCTTTTTCATCAAGCATTTTGAATATAATTTTTAATATTTTATCAATCTTGAAAACGCATGCAGTGTTGTATTTATCGACCACAATAGTCACAGACCCAGACCACTCTGAGTTTTAAGACCTCAGGTTAATGGTTTTTCTAACTATTTTGGTCCGTATAAAATGGAAAAGTTGTAGTAAAATTTAAAAAAATAAACAAGACTTACCTTGGTAAAGTCGCTGTTTGATTTAAATTCTATGAGAAATAAAAGTTGAGGAGGCATTAAATTAGATATATGCTCGCGAATGCGCAATCAGTCTTTAAAGATACAAAATGTGTTTGGATGCTACATAAATGTAACATAAATTAATTTTTATAAACATTATTACTATTCATTAAAGATATTATATTGTAACTTTAGTTGGGAGGGAGGGCGGCATTTAATGCCTCCTCAACTTTAATTTCTCATAGAATTTAAATCAAACAGCGACTTAACCAAGGCTAGTCTCGTTTAATTTTTTAATTCTATATCGAAACATGTTTCGTCTTCCTAAATGAGATTTTGAAGCCAAACAATTGAGAAATATTACATGATACAGCACAATGCAAATACCTTTAGGTTAGATTTGTTGTCACATCCTTAACACTGTTTCAGCAAAGGTGTTCTGTCCATGGGTAGCTTTGTTGTAATATTTTGTGAATGTACTTTCCTGAGACCAGCCCGCTGTCTTCAGAATGTCAGTTATTGTTACCCCCATAGTTTTGGTCTTAGATGAAGCTGCTGCTCTAACACTGTGAGCAGTAAATTTATTGGTGTCGATACCTGATCTTGCTATCACAACACGAATCCACCGGCTTATTGTATCTCTGGTAACCGGTCGGAATGGTTTGATATAACTTATAAGTAGACTTTCATCAGTATTATTTCTACATGGTTTAGTTCTAACTAAATATTCCTTCAACACAGTTATAACACACAATCTCCTATCTGGAGGATAAGCTTTTAAAACTAAAGAAGAACAATCAAAGCCTGGCCGACTCTGTTTTAATAAACTATTAAACTGAATTATGTAACCTGAACTGAACTTTTTTAATAGTTTATAACTCAAAACATGTAAAGTTTGTGCCCTAGCTGCGTTCGTAAGTCCCAATAGCATGGTTAATTTCAATGTTAAATCCTTAAGCGTTAAAGTCCTCACAGGCGAAAGTTTCCGCAAATAATTCAGTACCAAGTTTACATCCCACGTTTCAGTAAGTTTCGGTGTAGGAGTTCTAAGATTATACACACCCTTCATAAATCTGACAACAGTAGGGTGAGAACCAGCAGGAAAAGTATCCAATCGAATTCCCATTGATGAAAGAGCACCACGTGCAGTATTCAAGGCACTATAACATAGCCCTGTGTTATATTGTTCAGTTAAAAATTCAACTTACATTTGATATAGAAATTGAAACTTGAGAAATGTGTTTTCTATCACAATATTGAATCCATTTCGAAATATAGCATTGATATTGACATGTTGTTGAATTGCGCCAAGAGGACATAATAATTCTGGTAGCTGTTCTAGAAAACCCTGTTTTCTGTAAGAATTCCTGACACTTTGCATGCTATTAAAACTAGTTTTTCCTCGAGAGGATGTGGTATCTCTTGATTTGGAAGGTAAAGCTTCTTTCCTCTCGGTAGAATCAACGGGTTCTGCACCAGAAGTTTCATTAATAGTGGAAACCATGTCTGTGTCGGCCACAAAGGAGCTATAACTTAGGCTTTTGCTTGGTCTTGTTTTATCTTTCGAACGCACCTGGCCAACAAACTGAGAGGTGGGAAAATATAGCAATAATCAAAATCTGCCCAGTTAAGTTGAAAGCATCAATTTAGCCCCAGGATCTGGCTTCCATGCACAGTACAATTTAAGCTTCGTATTAAGTCGGGATGCCAATAGATCAATATCTGGGGTTTCAAACTTATCACACATAATTTTGAATACATCATTACACAATTACCATTCTGTACGTCCATTGAACACTCTTGATGGCTTATCAGCCTCATTTTCTTTCCCTGCAATGTGTGTACATGAAATCCAGATATTATGTGCAGTGCAAAGAGACCAAATTTCCTTACTTTGTCACAAACCAATGATTGGGCCCCCCCCCAACCCCCCCCCCCCCATGTTGGTGATGTAGCACACTGCAGTAGTGCTGTCTGTTAAAAAATGTACATGTTTCTTTTGCAGATCGGCAATGAATGATTTCAATGAAAACAATATGGCTAGAAGCTCTAGTCCATTAGTGTTTTTGTTTTTCTTGATCGGTCCAACGACCACCAATTTTCAAATTTTCACAGACAGCCCCCCCCCCCCCCCCCCAGCATTACATACTGGCATCAGTTGTAATGAAAATTTCAGGATTTCCTTTATATATATGTCTAACATGCGAGTGAACATTTTCACACCACCATTGTAATTCAGATTTCATGCTATCCGAAATGAACATTTGACCATCATAATTCCCATGGGGTTTATTCAGAGCTACAAATTTTGTTCTCTCAAGAACCCTTTAATGGAGTTTCCCATACTCTTCAGATGAAAAACTGGAAACAATTAGTCCAATGACATGAGCAACCTGATTGTTGCAATATTTTTACAGGATAGATTTTTACATTCTTTATCTATTCTAAGTTTTTTGTCATCTGGCAAAACTACTATCATTTTCTCAGAGTTTATTATGTTGCCAAGATAGCACAGTTGGCGATTTTGAATAAGCTCCGATTTCTCATAATTTATCAGGAAACTAAATTTTCGAATAAAGCACTTGCTTTTTTTAAGATTTTGAGCATTCTAGCTTTGAGTTTGCACCAATCAGACTATTATCTATGAAATCAGTGCATATTTCACCTTCAGTTCTTAGTTTTGCATATACTGGTTTTAGAAGATTTGTAAATTTCAATGGCAAACATGATAAGCCATTTGGGCAACATGCAAATTCAAATATTTGGCCCCTCCAAACAAATCTTAGATATTTCCTGTACTCCTTAGTAACTGGCATTGAATAGTAAGCATGACGAAGATCAATGCTGGTCATATACATATCTTTTGTGATCATTGTCAATGCTATCTCAAAGGTATCCATTTTAAAGTGCCTATATGGCATATGTTTGTTTAGATCTTTTAAATTTATTATCAATCTAAATTCTCCATTTTCTTTTCTCTAAGAAAAATTGGTGATATGAATTGATCTTCATCAAACTTGGCTTTGCTAATTACATTTTGAGACAACAGCTCCTCGACAATTAAATCTATAATGTGTTTCCTTAGTATTGAAAAAATGGCTGATCATGTTTGGCTGTCTTGGTGGTGAGTTGTCAATAAACTCTATTTTTAAACCTTCTACCATCTGCAAAATTGAAGGATCAGATGTTAATTTTTGCAATTCTACAACAAAAAATCTCAATCTATCAGCAGAAAACCCACATACCTGAGTTTTTCCTAGTTCCTGGAGGGGTTTATCAGGCCTCCCCTCCTCGCATAGTTTTTTGGATCAACTCCAGCATGACCAGCTGATCCTGGTTAGTAACCTCGACCTCGACCGACACCTCGTGCACGGATTCTAAGACGACCCCGGAAACCAGCTCGGCTTCCTCTGAAGTTACCACCATGACCTCTATAAGGTCCATACTGTTGCATCTTGTTTCCAATTTTGGCTGCATCATCTATTTATTTGGCAGCCTTGGAGACATCATCTCCAATCAGTTAATTTGTGTAAGGCAACTGATAGATAGATTTATTTCGGAGATAGCATACATACACACAATGCATTGAAACAACATGTACATAAAACAATATGAAGTAAAAACAATCATAATTGATAAGTACATACATAGAATGCACTATGGCATGCACTCTAACGCCAAGGATTACACAAAAAAGAGCAATATCCCTTATTTCCATTGTGGTCATTGATTGTTGGTGGCACGACATAGAGAGGCACTAGTAATAAATTAATACTAAATACTATGTTAATCATAATAAATACATGAAATATAATACTGAGATTCAGATCAATGGACACAAATCTATCAATTATGATCGTCATATCACAGATAAATTTGGATGGATTAAAAAATTAAAAGTTACTACAACAAACAAAAATTAAAAAGTCACATTAAGTATGAATGTATTATTAATCCGAACTGATATGACATTGGGAAAGGAAAATGTAAACATTTA
Source organism: Dreissena polymorpha (assembly GCF_020536995.1). NCBI lineage: Eukaryota > Metazoa > Mollusca > Bivalvia > Myida > Dreissenidae > Dreissena > Dreissena polymorpha. Next base: position 99,214,310 of record NC_068358.1, on the reverse strand, counting down.
ACAGCATAGCAACTTAAAATAGATTAAAAGACTCTGTTTAAAAGATGTTGTTTGATTGCAGATTAAAAACTGGACAATAATGTCATCTGGGTTATAAAAGATGGTAGTTTATTCCACAATGTGCAACCCACGTAACTGAAGGACTTCTTCCCATATCCTTTAACCTTTGGTACAGAGAAAGCACCTTTATTACTTAATCTGGTATTATGGGAATAGACAGAATTCTGGGGAATAAACTGGTCTGACAAGTAGTCAGGAGATAGACCATTTTTGATCTTAAAAACATGGGAGAGCATTATTTGCTCGACACGTTAGTCAAATGGCAACCATTGCAAAGAAATATAATGTTTCAGGCTAATAGGAGTTCTAGAATCAAGATTGAGCACAAAACGGATCAATTTATTTTGGGTTACCTGAAGTTGATTTTCCCAAAACTGTGTAAGACCATTGTACCATATAGAACAAGCATAGTCAAAATGACACTGGATTAAGGACATTACAAGAAGTTTTTTTGGTATGCTGGGTTAAATACTTGCTTTTACGATATAAAAATTGTAACCTAGAGTTAGATTTCTTTACAACAGACTAAGCCATATTGACAAATGATAAATTCTGGTCAATACTGGCCCCAAGGTACTTGACTGCAGTTGTAGGTTCTATAACTGTGTCATTACATATTATATTTAACCTGGGATTTGACATTAGCTTATGTTTGGTACCAAAGGGAATTGATTCAGTTTTACCAAGGTGAAGAGATAACTTGTTGTCAATTAACAATAGATATCTTGTTGTCAATTAACCATTGGCTCACTTCATTAAGATCCTGTGAAAGGGCTTGCTCTATTTGACACTTGTTTTGACCTGAAACTAAGATGCAAGAATCATCGTACCTAAGTTCAGGTTTTAACAAGACCTTTCTTGTTAAATTAATTTGTCTATTGGCATGTCCAAGAAAAGCCAACGAGTCATTCACATTGTCCACTATGAACAAAATGTCTTCGCCCTTCTCACCCAATTTCTTTTCAAGTTTCGCGACTTGATCAACCATCTTAGTCAAAACAACTGCTGCATTCACCACAGAAGTTTCTATGTGCTGCAACTTTTTGTCTATTGTGCGAGCATATGGCGATAGCAAATCCCAAACAAGCTGATTGCATTTGACAACTGATAGTCCATCACAATTAGCTGGCCTCGCCAACTTTTCATCTTTAAGAAGTAATGCATACTGGTCTTCTTCCATCCCTTTCCTAAATAAATCAGTAACATAACTGGCCAATACAGAGTCTATGTCTTTATCTGTAACTTCTTGTCCCTTGAACCTCTTTGCCAACGAAGAGAACCTGCTGTCAGCGACAGTCTCATTATTGTTCGAATCTTAGCAAGATTCGTCATGGGATCTCTTTCTTGAACATGGATCCGGTTCGTGATCCACATATTCTTCATCATAACCCTGCAAATCGTAACAATTTTCACTATTTTCTAGGTCCACGACCCGTTTGCAAACATCGGACAGGGTTTGCTCCGATTTATCAATTGTTTGTTTAATTTCCATTAATAATTCGAGAATTTTCGAGTCATCTTTTTCCTGTCTCGAAGGAACGTTCTTTTTTGGTTCTTTAGCTTCCTTAGCTTTGTCTTTTTCTTTGCTTTCGGCCTTCGATTTATCCAAATTCTCAGCCATGCTTCAACGAAGCAGTTGACACGAACACACCAAGTGCGTTCAGAAAAAATATCGATTTACGGCCAAAATAAACACAGGTATTGATGAATAATAATAAATACTTACAAATGACCATAAAAGTATCCGATTTCTACACAAAACACTAAGCGTCACACGCTTTAAACGTATTTATTTTGTGAAAAACGACTGATAAAATTTAGCTGCGAACAGCGTCCGCCATATTGCGTAAGCACACTTATTGCGCATGCGCGAGCACAGATCTCATTTACGGACGACGAAACATGTTTCGAGATAGAAGTTTAATTTTGCAGAATTTGCCTCACACAACAAAATTACAAGACATGGGTACAATTTGTACTCCAGCTTACTTAACCTGTCATTTGGTGAGTATTGTGTACAAATAATATTTGTATCAAGCGTTCAATTCCATATTATAGGCACGAGTGTCATGTTATGTGGGTCGTATTTAAGAATTTTACTGCACATCAATTGCGTCCTGTGGGCTATGAATTACAGTTTGGGTCAGACCAAAGTGGTAGGAGCCCGAAAAGGTAATTCATAACCCACATGACACAACTTCCATGCATCTAACTCCTTTATATATATTTACATTTTAATTTGAGTAAATTATAGATATAAATACATCATCCTGTCAATGTAATGAGCATCGTGTTGTTCCTTTACTTATCAATTATCCCAATGAATAATTAGGCGAAGCACGCCCCAGCGCACAAGACTAGGTACTCTGAGTCTTTTCTGCTGACAAATTTATTCATAATTGGACTACTACATCGAGTCAAATGGCCATTCACTATGAAAAAGCGAATTTGTCAGCAGATATGACTCGGATTATACACTAGGTAAGCATTGTGATACCTATGCACGAGAATTCCATGCAGTCAAGTTAGCTTTGACCAATCGTTTTTAAGTGCAATAGTTATGTAACATATACTAAGCTCCGTCCCGTACTTACATTTAGCCAATTGCAAACGAGTGCTCTGTGTGACAGAGTACTGCGTTCATTGGAAAATGAATTACAATCTGATTTAATTGGGGTATCATAAATGGGTCTAATGCTCGGTGCTAATGTCCTTGTGTCCTTGGATTTCCTCACCAGTATTACACAACATATTTACAACCAACTGACAACTTTCCCACACTATAACAAAAACTAAATGTTTTAAGACTTACATATTGTATCTTTAGGCATTAGAACAGGTAGAATCATATTCTTAAAAGAGAAGGCGCCAGAGTTATACAACAGATCCAGAGCTAGATCCAGAGCTAGAAGAGCCAGAGGCTGAAAGCCAAAGTATCCTCAAAGGATCATACAGGTATAGAAAAATAGTTCTTAGAAACCGATGTCATCAAACTCAGCATTCTGGGCAAATATCACTAAACACAAACAATCTTGTCTATTCAGGCTTGTGTATGTGTTATATTAATAACACGTATGTGTTATATTAATAACACTAAGTCAACACAGACCATAGTTTCATGTTTTGACTGCACACCAAAGTAATTGGAATATAATTTAAAAGATGAATTGCAACAATTATTGTTTAGAGCAAGGCATAGGCCTTTCAAATTTACTTACCGGTAAATGTAGGGGAAGTATCAAAGAGGATATAATTTCAAATGGAAGTGTTTTTGAAATATTCATTATTGTCAGCGTACAGGGCTTAGCATTAATGAAATCATAAATATTCTGGCGGACTTCACAAACAAAACAGATACTGCTATCAAACCATGTGCAGCCAAGATCTACAGAATTATAAATTCCATAAAGAACAAAAGGGAAAGTGCTCGTCAGGAATTCTGTAAGAAAACATTTTAAATTCCAGCTGAAACACCAGGAATATTTCAAAATGAAACACCAGGAATCAAACCAGAACTGAAAAGCCCACAATATAGAATTGAAGAAAGAAAGGAAGAGTCACTTGAAAGAAAACTCAAAGAAAGAAGACAAAAGGTAAAAGAATTTAGACTGGAAAATAAATTACTTAAAAGAAAACTTAAAAGAAGGGAACATAGTGTCGATAGTAAGGTCAAACAGATTATTAAACAAGAGCACCGCCTTGCAGACCGCTCATCTATTTTTCTTATTAAAGGTGTAGGGACCTATCTCAATTTCAATCACAAAGGAGGGAGGGGTGGAGTGGAGAGGGGTATATAGTGTGGGGGTGTGGTCATTATCCCCACGTTTTTCGGGGGAAAAGTGGGGATATTGTATTGATGTGCGTCCGTCTGTCCGTCCGTCCGTCCGTCTGCCCTGGCCACCTGCTCCTCCTACACTATTAGCACTAGAACCTTGAAACTTACATACATGGTAGCTATTAGCATATGTGCGACGGTGACAGTGGACGGAATTTTGATCTGACCCCTGGGTCAAAAGTTATGGGGGTTGGGGTGGGGCCGGGTCAGAGATTTTCACTTATTTTTATGCCGCCGGTATGGTGCATTGGCCATAACTTTTGCAATATTGATGATAGCAACTTGATATTTGGCATGCATGTGTATCTTATGGAGCTGCACATTTTGAGTGGTTAAAGGTTAAGGTCAAGGTCAACCTTCAAGGTCAACAGGTCAAAAAAACAACTCCAAGGGAAGTAATAAGCTTTAAAGGGAGGTAAGTAAATAACCTGCCAAATGATATAAAAAAAATCAAAGTGGCGCATAGAGTTACACAGTAGTGGCGCAGAGATGTATTTAGTATTCAATTGTTTGTGTTAACTAATCTGTGAAATGGTTTAGCTCAATCTAATGTTTATACAAGGGATTATAAAATATTGGCGCAAAGGGACACCTGTATATGAGAGAAGAGATAGAATGCAGTCAAGCATAAAAAGCATGAGAAACTCATGGAATATAGCCTCAAGAATCTATAAAAGGGCTGAAACTTTCAATTTGTGCAATTACAATTTTAGACTCATTACTGAAAATCTGTCAAAATGTTCAAGTGGAAAAAATGTGAGAAACAATTTAAAGCAAGATGGACTTTGAACAGGCACATCAAAGACATACATGAAATTCAACATATTCATTGTTGTGTATAAGATTGCGATAGACATTTCTGAGACGCTACTATTTAGTCAACCATTTAACTTCAAAACATAACTTTTCCAAAACAGAAGCAAGAAGATTGGCTATAAGAGAGCATGTTCAGTCATCTCATAAGTCATTCCAATTAGGATGACATGCATATAATTGACTACAGTGAAGTTGATTCATTATAAGATTTGTTAGGAGAGCAGGATGAGGAACAGAAATTAGGGTATAGATTTTCACTCATTTTTTAGGTTATTTTACATTAACTTCTTCATTTCTACATTGAATTACTTCAAATTTATCTCTTATGACAATACGGTCAATCTCAACTATGCATGGCCCCATTACCAACCCTGGGGCGCCCATGTGTCAAACATGCGGCGTGGGGATACGCGTCGGTCTCTGCCGCGCCATTTCTAGATTATTACATTATCTAAATGCAAAAAAATGCGTAAACAAAAATATAAAAAAATTTGGGGGGGGGGGGATTCTTGGGTGGGATGGTTGAACGGTATTTTAAAAATAAAATAATAAAAATAAATATTTGTGTTTTTTAACCATGTTTGAAAAAAAAAACAAGAGATGTGTTTGTCAGAAACACAATGCCCCCTATTGCGCCACTTTAAAAAAAAAAATAAAAAAAAATTTACCTTTGACCTTGAAGGATGACCTTGACCTTAAAGGATGACCTTGACCTTGAACTTCCACCACTCAAAATGTGCAGCTTGAGGATAACGCCGCTTTAAATTATTTATTTTTTTACCTTTGACCTTGAAGGATGACCTTGAAGAATGACCTTGACCTTGAACTTCCAGCACTCTAAATGTGCAGCTTAATGAGAACACCGCTTTGATTTATTTTTTTGACCTTTCACCTTGAAGGATGACCTTGACCTTGAAGGATGACCTTGACCTTGAAGGATGACCTTGACCTTGAACTTCCACCACTAAAATGTGCAGCTTCATGAGAACGCCGCTTTGAAATTTTATATAAAAAAATTACCTTCAAGGATGACCTAGACCTTGAACTTCCACCACTCAAAATGTGCAGCTTCATGATAATGCCGCTTTGAATTTTATTTATTTTTTACTTTTGACCTTGAAGGATGACCTTGACCTTAAGGATGACCTTGACCTTGAACTTCCACCACTCAAAATGTGCAGCTTTATGATAATGCCGCTTTGAATTTATTTTGTTTGACCTTTGACCTTGAAGGATGACCTTGACCTTGAAGAATGACCTTGACCTTGAACTTCCACCACTCAAAATGTGCAGCTTCATGATAACGCCGCTTTGAAATTTTTTATTTGTTTTTTTACCTTTGACCTTGAAGGATAACCTTGACCTTGAAGGATGACCTTGAACTTCCACCACTCAAAATGTGCAGCTTCATGAGAACGCCGCTTTGAAATTATTTTTTTACCTTAAAGGATGACCTTGACCTTGAACTTCCACCACTCAAAATGTGCAGTTTCATGAGATACACATGCATGCCAAATATCAAGTTGCTATCTTCAATATTAAAAAAGTTATGGCCAATGTTAAAGTTTTCGGATGGAAAGACGCCATATATTTTACATTTGACCTTGAAAGATGATCCTTCACCTTCACCTTTCACCACTTGAAATGTTCAGCTCCATGAGATACACATGCATGCCAATTATCAAGTTGCTATCTTCAATATTGAAAAAGTTATGGCCAATGTTAAAGTTTTTGGACAAACAGACACCATAAATTTGACATTTGACCTTGAAGGATGACCTTGATCTTTGACCACTCAAAATGTGCAGCTCCATGAGAACCACATGCATGCTAAATATCAAGTTGCTATCTTCAAAAGTGAAAAAGTTATGGCCAATGTTAAAGTTTTTTTCAGCCGGACAGACAGACTGACTGACATACTGACGGACAGTTCAACTGCTTTATGCCACCCTACCGGGGGCATAAAAATTATTTTTTGGGGGGGTGGGGGGTGGGGGGGGTGGGGGGTGGGGGGGGGGTATAGTGTGAGGGTGTGGTGGTCATTTATTAGATCTTTAATTTTAAAAAAATAATAATAGGGGAGGGTTGAGGGGGGATAGGGGGGGATGGGGGAATTCGGGGGGCGTAAGGGATGGTTTGGGTGGAGTCAATTGTGGTATGTCAGGTAAGAGTTGTTTTGTCAAAGTATCAATCGAATCTAATCATAAATAAAGAAGTTATGGCAATTTTAGCAAAATTTAATCATTTGACCTTGAGAGTAAAGGTCATTCAAAGGTCAAGGTAAAATTCAACTTGTCAGGTACAGTACCCTCATGATAGCATTAAAGTATTTGAAGTTTAAAAGCAATAGCCTTGATACTTTAGAAGTAAAGTGGATCTAAACACAAAATGTAACCATATATTCAAAGTTACAAAGTCAAAAAGGGCCATAATTCCGTAAAAATAACAACCAGAGTTATGCAACATGTCCTTTACTGTGCCTTTATGATAGTTTGCAAGTGTTCCAAGTATGAAAGCAATATCTATGATACTTTAGGGGTAAAGTGGACCATAACACAAAACTTAACCAAATTTTCAAGTATAAAGGGCCCATAATTCCTTCAAAATGCCAGTCAGAGTTACATAACTTTGCCTGCACAGTCCCCTTACTATAGTAAGTGTTGCAAGTATAAAAGCAATAGCTTTGATACTTTAGGAAAAAAGTGGACCTAAACACAAAACTTAACCAAATTTTCAATTTTCTAAGTATAAAAAGGGCACATTATTCTGTCAAAATGCCAGTCAGAGTTACATAACTTTGCCTGCACAGTCCCCTTATGATAGTTAGTAAGTGTTGCAAGTATGAAAGCAATAGCTTTGATACTTAAGGAATAAAATGGACCTAAACACAAAACTTAACCAAAATTTTCAATTTTCTAAGTATAAAAAGGGCACATAATTCTGTCAAAATGCAAGCCAGAGTTATCTAACTTTGCCTGCCCAGTTCCCTCATGATAGTGAGTGTACCAAGTTTGAATGCAATAGCATTGAATAGAAAGACAGGTCGCATTTTAAGAAAGGCAAGAGGGTAACATAAGAAGACTTAAGAGGAAACTTATTGTTAAAAATCTCGAGTAAACAACAATCAGAGCAAAGAACAGGACATTATATAGACAAAATCAAGACATTCAGAAGAGTTGCTCTGATACAGTACAATATATTGCAAGTTTAAAAGAAGACAAGGGACAAAATTGTCACAAAACCAGATTTTCATTGTGAAAAAAAATCTGATTAAGGGAGACAACTCAAACTGAACTTTTGAAATGAACAAACAAAATTAACCCCCTTTGTAAGTTTGTTTCAAAATAAATCTATTTTAAGTTGTGGTGACCTTGAAATTGGAGATATTGACGTGATTCTTTCGTGTGACACACCGTCCCATGATGGTGAACAAATGTGCCAAATAATTGTAAAATCTCACAATGAATGACATAGTTATGGCCCAGACAAGCTCATTTATTGCCAATTTTGACCTTTGAACTCAAAGTGTGACCTTGACCTTGGAGATATCGACGTAATTATTTCGCGCGACACACCGTCCAATGATGGTGAACAAATGTGCCAAATGATTTTAAAATATGACAATGAACGACATAGTTATGGCCCGGACAAGCTTGTTCCGCCCGCCCGCCAGCCCGCCAGCCAGCCAGCCAGCCAGCCAGCCCGCCCGCATTCGCCAATCTAATAACCAGTTTTTTCCTTCGGAAAACCTGGTAAAAAACCTGGTTAAAAACAGAGAAAAGGACAAACATATTTAGGAACAAAAGAAAGAAATTGCAGAACTAAATGAAAGTGTGCGTTACTTACAAACATTGATAGACAACTCCAATGAAACACTTGATTTAATGGATCCTGTGAAAAACATATAGTCAAATGAGGTTGTTGAATGTGTCATTAGTTTGACTAACCTTAAAGTGGCAACAAAGCATGTAGGCCCGGTTTTTAAAGAAGTAGCAACACTATTTGGGAAAAAGGTTAGAAATATTCCATCAAGACAAGCTGTGGACCTTTTTGTGGACAGAAAACTTGCTCTTACTCACAAGCATGTAGCAAAAGTGGCTGCCCCTTCTACAAGTACCACTCTTTATACAGATGAGATCAGAAAGCATGAACACATGTATGAGACATACATTATATCTGATGAGAGACAGAACTCTTACATGCTTGTTTTAAGGGAAATGGTGAACAAAAGTGGATCATCAACAGCTGACACTTTCAAAGAAATACTACAGGACATATCTAATCACTGTATTGATAGGGGAGACTTTGGAATTGGACATGAACTATCAATTAACATTAAAAACACTGTGTCAGATCATGCTAGTACAGAAAAGGCATTTAACAAGTTACTTATCACATACAGACAAGAATGCCTACCTCATATACCTATATCCCATCATAAACACATTTAAACTGAAAATGTTAAATAATTTAATTACATAAGGCACATCTTACCGTATATGTTGAAATAAATAAACGCATTAGGACATTCATGTAGAAATAAAGCTGGTTTGTTTTCCTATACATTTAAAAACTACAAGTAGTTTCAGTTCCATAAAACAAGTTAAGAACAATTGCTAATGTATGACATAATGCCACAGTGAGTGTTAACAACACTTGCAATACAACAATGATATAACAAGAGCACTGCATAGCGGGTGCCACGCTCGGCTGCGGGTGCAGTTTTGAATAAATAAAAGCTTGACAGCATTACAGTGACCTTGACCTTTGACCTAGTGACCCCAAAATGGGTGTGGCGTGTAAAACTCATCAAGGTGCATATACATATGAAGTTTCAAAGTTGTAGGTTGAAGCACTTTGATTTTAGAGCCAATGTTCAAAACCTTAACAAACCTTGACACAGACGGCGGACACGATGAGTTGGCTATGACAATACCTCGGGTTTTCTCCGAAAACAGCCAAGCTAAAAATTAAGACGCTTATTCCAAAATCAGTCTTGTGGTGAATTGCTTTGGAGGCTTCTCCAGAAAAATAATTAACAAATAGAAATAATATAAATTTAGCAATATGTTCTTGTTTTATCTTCTTTTCTTCTTTTTTCCCTGAACCTTTGCATGACTTGTCTGGAAAGACTGGCTGTGACCTCTGAAATGATAATTGTTGAACCATATGTTCATTGTACAAAGGTTATCATAGCTATCCCACATAAACACACCTATTCCCATATTTTCCCCATAGGTGGAAATACTCGTTTAATTAACTATTAACTAATATTCTAAAGATCACAGGAATGGCTGCTACTGAAGGCTGCTCTAGTGACAATCATACTACCAATGGTTAAATGAAACTGACAACATTCTTGATTGGCTCAAGATCCAATCACGAGGCATGTGTGAGTGTAGATTTTAATCCCAGTCAATATAAATAATGACAGTAAAGCTTTAAAACATATTGTGTTCTTTGACATTTTTCCAAACTGAGATGATAACAAGTTGCATTAGCAACAAACAGCATACTTGTTTATGTGAGTTACTTAACATAGTATCTTACAATACAAACTCATAATTTATGTACCGCAATACCCTAAAAGTGCCACGGTCTTTTTAGCTTCCCCACCCCCTATCTGTGTTCAAGCCATTATTAAATAACAAAATTAATTAGCATGTGAAAAACCTTTCTGAAATCTAAACAAAAAGTTTGTATTTTGCACATTCACAACAATTTACATATGCCATGAGGAAATAAAACTTAAAGCTTGTCTAGCATTGAAAATGTTGAGAACCACAGCATGATGTTAACAAGATGTTCTCCGGCAACCAGTTATTTGTAACACTTTCTTGGCAAACACAGTCAGATGTTCTTCAGTATCAAAACTAATAAATGTCTAAGAAATAAATGCCAAAATGGAATTTGCATGACAACATGCCAAAGGCTGGAAAACATTTGAAACACGATACACTTGCCATTTGCCATTGAAAATCTAATTTACATAGTATGGTTAAATAGAATAATCCAAAATGTAGTCTAGTCACACATTGTCAAAAATAGTGAAACATAAGATAATAGTGTATTTTAATGCTAACAAACAATTGAAACCAACTAATGATTTGCATATTCACATCATTTATTCAAATTTCAAATTATTTGTATTCCAACTTTTTCTTTGAAAATGATGAGACAAATAATGTTTTACAGTGATAGAACTAACGTATTGTAGTTGATTTATGGGTAAGAGAACAGCGAATTTAGTAGTTTCCCTTTTCACCTGCTTCATTAACATGATGAAACATTCTAAAAGGCACAGTAACATTTGTCTGGTCATTATAGGACATATTCATTTACTTGGTTCATATTTTAAGGTTGGATAAAATATTACTTTAAGGTTTGAATAGAATTTTACTTGTCTTTATTACATTTTAATTTGTAAAAGTATTTTCCAAGAAACATTTTCAACTTAATAGAAAGATGCAACAGTTTTGTTCACACATAATTACAAATATCATAAAACAGACACAGGTATCAGGGTATTAAGTTTTCTACCAAAAGTATGTCTATAATATCGTTTTTAGAGAAAACTAGAGCTAAGAGTTAATAAACCCAAATATTAATTTGACACAGATTAAGAGGTGATACAATGAGTTTAAGTTTAAAACCAATGTATGTCAAAAGAATATTATGAGCCTCGCTCTGGTCAATGGAACTAAATGCATGTTCTTAAAGTGTTGTCCCAGATAAACATGAAATGGAACTAAATGCATGTTCTTAAAGTGTTGTCCCAGATAAACATGAAATGGAACTAAATGCATGATCTTAAAGTGTTGTCCCAGATAAACATGAAATGGAACTAAATGCATGTTCTTAAAGTGTTGTCCCAGATAAACATGAAATGGAACTAAATGCATGTTCTTAAAGTGCTGTCCCAGATAAACATGAAATGGAACTAAATGCATGTTCTTAAAGTGTTGTCCCAGATAAACATGAAATGGAACTAAATGCATGTTCTTAAAGTGTTGACCCAGATAAACATGAAATGGGACTAAATGCATGATCTTAAAGTGTTGTCCCAGATAAACATGAAATGGAACTAAATGCATGTTCTTAAAGTGTTGTCCCAGATAAACATGAAATGGAACTAAATGCATGTTCTTAAAGTGTTGTCCCAGATAAACATGAAATGGAACTAAATGCATGTTCTTAAAGTGTTGTCCCAGATAAACATGAAATGGAACTAAATGCATGTTCTTAAAGTGTTGTCCCAGATAAACATGAAATGGAACTAAATGCATTTTCTTAAGGAACTAAATGCATATTCTTTAAGTGTTGTCCCAGATAAACATGTGCAGTCTGCAAAGTCTATCAGGGACAACAGTTTCAGCCTAGAATGGATTCGTTTAGTATTGATTTCCTTTAAATTAAAAATTGCATAAAAGCTTGTAGGGTCGTTCATGAATAGCCTGGGATGACACTACACCCATGCATTAAGTCCTTCATTTCCCATAGAAAGGCTCAAATAAGTCATGCATGATTACCCTTGTAAAATATGGAGATTCATAAGTTTTGTTTATAAATTGAAAAAATAATTAGTTTAGCGCTCAATAAATTAACCAAGATCCACCAGTAGGGGGAAAACATTTTCACACACTGCTTCTGAATGTTTAAAAATGTTTGGGATGTTTAAAAAATCCAGACCCTAACTGTGAAACCGACATGTTCCTGTTTTCATCAAATATGAATATTCAACAACAGGCTACCCACCTCTTCAATGTTGGCCTTCTGTCTTCAGTTTTCACGGGACAATCCCGGCGTTTGTGATCAAGACTTCCACATATATGGCAACCTACAAACCAGGATTCAGTTAAAGCATTTGTATATCGGTAACAATGTATTTGTTAAAATAATATATCATACAGATGGGTCTCAACAGATGGCCACACAAGAGGCATGCAAATAAATCTTTAATACCGTACTTTAAAATTTATCAATAAAAAAAGAGCAGAAAAGAGCAGAAAATTAATTCGCAACTAGATATGTGTTTGTCAGAAACACTATGTCCCCTTTTGTGCCGCTTTGAAGCTATATATTTGACATTTGACCTTGAAGGATGACCTTGACCTTTCACCATTCAAAATGTGCAGCTCCATGAGATGCACATGCCAAATATCAAGTTGCTATCTTCAATATTGCAAAAGTTATTGCAAATGTTAAAGTTGGCGCAAACAAACAAACAAATACTATAGTGGTGGGGGACATAAAAAACATCTACTCCTGATTATAGGTTAGTCTATTGCATAATATTAATTTGCATTTACCCATTCATTTCTATTCATTGTACACAGATCGACTCAAATACAAATACATTTATATAGTGCAAACCTTATTTTTCAATATTCAACTGCGTTGTTCAGAGGTCTATCAACTAAGAAAGCTGATTTTTCAAAGGAAACACTAAACAAATGTCAACCCTTTCCCACTAAAAAGCAAAGTGAAAATGACTATGTGCAAACAGCATAAAACCAGAACAGCCTGCCAGTAACTCGCAGTCTGTTCAGTTTTTATGCTGTTTGCTGCTCATCAGTATCTAAGGGTTGGAAATGAAGCCTTTAAAATTTGAATTTAGGAAGAAAGGTATTTAATTAAATTTAACTTTCTGATGGACTACAAATGTGTCAAAATACATATCTAAGTGGTAAAGGGTTAATATCCCACATCTGGAGTAATTACATTGTGTATCACTTGCCTTTTTTCCTCACATCAGAGCAGCAGTGTGAGGGTATATCACAGATGTTACAAGTCTCACAGTGGACCCTGGATGGCTTTACACAGCGTTCACACTTCTCACAGTGCTTGTACGTAGGGCCATCCTGGAACAGACACACTCATGAAAAGCTGGATTGAAGGCATGTGCATAAAGTGTCTTCCCAGATTAGTTTAAATTATATATCTGTACACAAACATTACTCAAACCAAACTTGTGTTAGTTGAGTTTTGTTTCAATAGCTGTTGTAGATATAGATTCTGTTTAATTGCTGGTAAGAATTGTGGAAATGATCAGTTACTTCACACTTAAGGAAAGTCAACAGAATATCTGCAATAGAGACAAGATATTGCACAATTACCTTCACAAGAATATAACACCGACCCTGACATAGTTACCCACAGTGATGCCAACCAATGAATGAGTTATATAGCTCAGACTATTTAGTTAATAGTCTAGTTAAAATATTATATGAATGTAACATTCCTGTTTTTTTAACTAGTCTTTTTTATGTTTTACTTAAAATAAATCAGTATTTTCTTTTCTATTTAAAATATCACTAGGTTTAGGAATACAGAAATCTAAAGTTATTTTTCATGGTTGTTTATAACTCTACTTACAATATTTAGCTTATCACTCAACCTACCTTTGTGGTACAGGCTGCACACAGTTCACAATGTTTGTTGACTGAGCTGCTATACCTCTTGCATGAAGAACAGTACCTGCAGATAGATATGAGCAAACCCCTAAGAAAACCAAGTAAAATGCACATATGTAAAGTGTAGTCCCAGATAAGCCTGTGCAATCTGCAAATTCTTTAAGCCAAAAAAATACCATAAAAGCGGACTGTTGTCCCTGATTAGCCTGAGCAAAGTGCTGAGGCTAATCTGGGACCACGCTGTATGTACATGCATCAATCCCCATCTGGGACCACGCTGTACGTACATGCATCAATCTCTGGGACCACGCTGTATGTACATGCATCAATCTCTGGGACCATGCTGTATGTACATGCATCAATCTCTGGGACCACGCTGTATGTACATGCATCAATCTCTGGGACCACGCTGTATGTACATGCATCAATCTCTGGGACCATGCTGTATGTACATGCATCAATCTCTGGGACCACGCTGTATGTACATGCATCAATCTCTGGGACCACGCTGTATGTACATGCATCAATCTCTGGGACCACGCTGTATGTACATGCATCAATCTCTGGGACCACGCTGTATGTACATGCATCAATCTCTGGGACCATGCTGTATGTACATGCATCAATCTCTGGGACCACGCTGTATGTACATGCATCAATCTCTGGGACCACGCTGTATGTACATGCATCAATCTCTGGGACCACGCTGTATGTACATGCATCAATCTCTGGGACCACACTGTATGTACATGCATCAATCTCTGGGACCACGCTGTATGTACATGCATCAATCTCTGGGACCACGCTGTATGTACATGCATCAATCTCTGGGACCACGCTGTATGTACATGCATCAATCTTTGGGACCACGCTGTATGTACATGCATCAATCTCTGGGACCATGCTGTATGTACATGCACCAATCTCTGGGACCACGCTGTATGTACATGCATCAATCTCTGGGACCATGCTGTATGTACATGCATCAATCTCTGGGACCATGCTGTATGTACATGCATCAATCTCTGGGACCACGCTGTATGTACATGCATCAATCTCTGGGACCATGCTGTATGTTCATGCATCAATCTCTGGGACCACGCTGTATGTACATGCATCAATCTCTGGGACCATGCTGTATGTACATGCATCAATCTCTGGGACCATGCTGTATGTACATGCATCAATCTCTGGGACCATGCTGTATGTACATGCATCAATCTCTGGGACCACGCTGTATGTACATGCATCAATCTCAGGGACCACGCTGTATGTACATGCATCAATCTCTGGGACCATGCTGTATGTACATGCATCAATCTCTGGGACCATGCTGTATGTACATGCATCAATCTCTGGGACCACGCTGTATGTACATGCATCAATCTCTGGGACCATGCTGTATGTTCATGCATCAATCTCTGGGACCACACTGTATGTACATGCATCAATCTCTGGGACCATGCTGTATGTACATGCATCAATCTCTGGGACCACGCTGTATGTACATGCATCAATCTCAGGGACCATGCTGTATGTACATGCATCAATCTCAGGGACCACGCTGTATGTACATGCATCAATCTCTGGGACCACGCTGTATGTACATGCATCAATCTCTGGGACCACGCTGTATGTACATGCATCAATCTCTGGGACCACGCTGTATGTACATGCATCAATCTCTGGGACCATGCTGTATGTACATGCATCAATCTCTGGGACCATGCTGTATGTACATGCATCAATCTCTGGGACCACGCTGTATGTACATGCATCAATCTCAGGGACCATGCTGTATGTACATGCATCAATCTCTGGGACCATGCTGTATGTACATGCATCAATCTCTGGGACCATGCTGTATGTACATGCATCAATCTCTGGGACCATGCTGTATGTACATGCATCAATCTCTGGGACCACGCTGTATGTACATGCATCAATCTCAGGGACCATGCTGTATGTACATGCATCAATCTCTGGGACCATGCTGTATGTACATGCATCAATCTCTGGGACCACGCTGTACGTACATGCATCAATCTTTGGGACCACGCTGTATGTACATGCATCAATCTCTGGGACCATGCTGTATGTACATGCATCAATCTCTGGGACCACGCTGTATGTACATGCATCAATCTCTGGGACCAGGCTGTATGTACATGCATCAATCTCTTGGACCACCCTGTATGTACATGCATCAATCTCTGGGACCACGCTGTATGTACATGCATCAATCTCTGGGACCACGCTGTATGTACATGCATCAATCTCTGGGACCACGCTGTATGTACATGCATCAATCTCTGGGACCACGCTGTATGTACATGCATCAATCTCAGGGACCATGCTGTATGTACATGCATCAATCTCAGGGACCACGCTGTATGTACATGCATCAATCTCTTGGACCACGCTGTATGTACATGCATCAATCTCTGGGACCACGCTGTATGTACATGCATCAATCTCAGGGACCATGCTGTATGTACATGCATCAATCTCTGGGACCACGCTGTATGTACATGCATTTATCCCCATTTACCACAGGGAGGCTCACTATGCTGAGGCAAAGGTGCCCGATATATTTTCATACATCAGGACAGTAGGCTATTTTATGAGTCAATGTTTGGAGCTATGTCAATTACTTGAAATAAATTAATTCATCAATTAACCCTTAACCACTTAAAAACGTATTTTGACGCATTTTTAGTCCCTTTGAAAGTTATATTTAATTGAATACCTTTCTTACTAGATTCAAGTTTTAAAGGCTTTAACTCCAAACCTTAGGTACTGATGAACAGCAAACCTGACTGTTTTGGTTTTATGCTGTTTGCACATAGACATTTTCTCTTCGCTTCTAAGTGGGAAAGGGTTAAGGTACACTTGAGAAAGTTTCCACAAATCAAAACTCTTGATACAAAGATGTTTTTCATTGTAAACACAATAAGCAAGGGCAGCAGCAAACTAATACTTCACAAATATTGCAAAGGATATGCATCAAACACAGTAACATCATTAAGAGCTCTGAGGTCAACACAAAACCTGATTGAATTATCTTTCTTTTTAACCAAACAAATTCCTGATTCCCAAGGAATACTACATGACTCAATTATGTTTTGTTCTAACATTTTGTTCAATTCACTATTTACTACTTCTTGCATGTGCAGGAATACGCCTAGTTTTACAATGAATGGGTTTTGCCTCCCCTATATCTATGCAATGTTCTATAAGGCTCGTACGACCAAATGTTCCATCAGGGCCAACAAAGGTAGCAATATACTCGCTTTATAGTCTACTTATTTGGTTTTTCTGATCCTCAATAATATCCCCAGAAACAGAGTCTAATAGGCATTAAATGGCTAGGGCATTCATTATCAACAGGTTTATGTGAAGTCAGGTTTTTTTTAATCTCAACAGCTTCATTTAAGTAACCCAAGACCGTGTGCTGGTTAAGTTTCACTGGCTCTTCATGACATTCATTTCTGAGACAATACAATTGCTATCAAGCAGATCAATTATATTCCATGCTACTAATAACCCTTCAATATTCTTTACAATTAGCCATTAAATATGTAGCCCATCAACTTTGGAAGCATTCACAGCAATACTTGATATTGTTAATTGAAAAGTAAATACTGAAATGTCATAGATGTCATTCTACATTATTTGTTATCATTTCATTTAAGAAAAGAAAAGTAAGAGAAATCATATCAAAGCAATTTTGCAGACCAAACTACATTGCAAACTTTACCAATCTACCTGGATCCAATTTTTTTTTTGATGGATGAGGTTTCTAAATGTTCAGCCTTCCCACTCTACAATCTCATAGCTATCCAACATTTCATATGAAATACTAAGATGTCACTTTTGAGCAAGCAACAAACGTTACAAAACAATTCGAAATAAATTGCCTGGTGATTAATTTTGCACAGAAACACGTCCAAACCAATTTAAAACATTTCATTCATAACAAAACATCACGTTTCTGGAAAGCCGAGGGACACCTCATGTATCAATAATCAATAACCAAAATGAAGTGTTGAAAGAAACGTATTCCTATTAGACAAGTATATATATACAAAACATATGCAAGAATGCCACACTTTAACCCTTTCCCCAATAAGATGCAAAATGAAAATGGCTTTTGCAACCAGCAAAAAACCAGAACAGCCTGCGAGTAAGTCGCAGTATGATCAGGTTTTATGCTGTTTGCTGCTCATTTATAACTAAGGGTTGGAAATGAAGCCTTTAAAACTTGAATTTAGGAAAGGCATTTAATTAAATCTAACGTTCTATGGGACAACAAATTTGTCACAATACGTATCGAAGTGGTTAAGGAAATTATTCATGAATTTTGGCTTGTTTTAAGTTTGACCATTAAATCCTTCAAAATGACAAATGTAAAAATCAGTGCTAAAGAGCTTCAGTATTAATACAAAGAATTTAAAAAAAGAAAGAAAAAGTTTACCCCAACCTGGGGGATTAAATAGCTATCACTTTCACCATTTGGCCATCCAGGACATTACATTGCATGAAACATTTTATATTTTATATGCCATCCACATATTGTCACAAATATAACAAAAACAACAGAAGCATTCCAAATTATTCAATGGTTAAGCATTGCTTACGCTTTGTATTATTTTATCAATTTCCAATTATCATTGCTCATAAACTAACATGTATTTTGAGTCTAAGTCCCCATCATTAGTGTCATTTTGCTTTCTTCTATTTTAATCTGTGACAAAAATAGGAAAATTGTCATTTTCACACTCTGTCAAAAAGTCCAAGTAAGTTTTAAATAAAATGTTTAAAAACTACATATATAGCGACCATAGGACTTCACTAACGATATTTTTAATCAAAGTGCCATGATTGCCAGTAAAGAGGATTTGCATTAATTTTAGATTTTATATTTCAATCAATACATAGCGCAATATCTTGTGGTATCACTCACTGGTTTTCCGCCATGCTTCCTACATATATCACTACAGTTAAGTCATTTCCAATCCTACCAGTATCCATCCGTTTCTGGCAAGGGGACATCTCCTGGGTCCACATTGGTGAAAATGCGCACTGGGGACCCCTTCTTTCTGCCCTTATCTCCACGGAACAATGCATGATTGTCATAGTCCACCTAAGAAACAACAAAACTGTGCTCAATGTTAACCCAGCTAATAACAATAGGTAAATACATGAGCCTTTCTCTGGGAAAACAGGGCTTAATGCATGTGCTTAGAGTCCTAGATCAGAACATGATTTTTGCTAAGAAGAGACTTTCTTTAAACAAAGAAGATAATAAAAGCCTGCCAACTGTACAGGCTAATCTGGAAGGACACTATGCACATGCATTAAGCCTCATTTTCCGAAAGCGAAGTTTTATCTGTGAGGATACTATAGCCAACCAGAGGACAAAGCATACATAAGCATGAACAATTGCCTGCAAGTTTGAATGCTGTACGTTAAAAAAGTAGAGAGAACATCGTAGACAAGTTTGTTTCCGAGGACAAACACAGACAGACCATATGGTGATTCCAGTAAACCCCCTTAACTTGTAACAAGGGGTATAAAAATGCAGTGATATAGTATGATGAAAAAGTAAATTCATAGGCTCTTGCTTAAACTGTTCATCATATCCAATGGTGTCTTGTTCTGAGAAAACTGGGCTTAATTCATGTGCGTAAAGTGTCGTCCCAGATTAGCCTGTGCAGTTCGCTTTCCACTTTCCGCTTTAACTAGATTTTCGGTAAAAAGGGACTTCCTTTAAACGAAAAATACCATTAAAGCAGAAAGTGTCGTCCCTGATTAGCCTGTGCGGACTGCACAGGCTAATCAGGGACGACACTTTACGCACATGAATTAAGACCAGTTTTCTCAGAACAAGACACAATGTATCCAGACTATGAATTTAAATATTTCTAAATAACTACAGTACTAAACATGTCTTACTTGGACATTATTCAAACATACCTTGTAGTCCAGCATGGTAAATGTTTTGCATGTTTCCAGCACTCTGTGCTCCATGAAATAGGGGAAGAACCAAAACACTGGCATGGCACTGCCAGAGTCTGACCCTGCAAATGCATGCAACATATGGCCACACTTTCTTCTTGATAAACTCATTTAGATGAAACTTGAATGCAAATTGTTGGTTCCTAAGGTTGTAACATTTCCATCTAATTCTTAAAACAAGCCAATTTGTTGAATTTATATAACCTGCAAAAATGAACTTTATTTATGGATCAATACAACTCCCTTGATATACAATCAAAGAGTGTAAGGTAACAATTAATAGGTAAGAATTAAGTGTAGGGTAGTTGTTTGTTAAAGCAAGTGAGGGTTATGGATCTTGAGCATGGCACTTCTCCTCATTAATATCAATACACACATAAAATTTCATGTTGAAATCTTGCATGGTATCCGAGATATAGCCCTGAAAGAAATCATCTTACAAAACAAATAAATGGCAATGACTCCTTATTTAAGAGCGTACGGTTATGGTTCTTATGCATGGTACTTCTCTTTATTGATATCTATACACCTATGAAGTTTCAGGTAAAAGACTTCAAAGCTTTCAAATCAATCTACAAACAAAATAACAAAAACAATCCTTGATCCAATCTGAGTGTTCAACTATAAATCACCTTCATCAGTATGTCCCTTCCACTCATGTTGTATTTTACACAGCGTAGCATTCAGGGCTTCCACCATGATGCCGAATGGAGGGTCAATAACCATGGCAACCTTTTTGTTGCCGGTTCTAGAGATAAACTCCTCATATGTAACTCGATCTCTCTTGGCCTCAAAGAAGTGATGGTTCATCATGTTGTACCGACAGAACTTAGAGGGGGAGTATATCTGAAGCTGAAACAATTTCAACAAATAAAAAAATATATATAAATACATCCAGAGCTCCAGATAAGATGCGTATCTGTGTATTTACGAATTGAAAAATAAACAAGAGCTGTCACCATAGGATGACTTATTCCCCCTATAAACGCTTGATAGAAGTTATGAGCTTTTTTCGAAACCTAAACGCAGATTTCCAAACTTAAACGCGGACCCTAAGTTCAAGGTCACAGGGGTCAAAATTTCTGTGCGTATGGAAAGGCCTTGTCCATATACACATGCATACCAAATATGAAGGTTATATCTGAAGCGACATAGAAGTTATGAGCATTTTTCAAAACCTAAACGCAGATTTCGAAACCTAAACGCGGACCCTATCTTCAAGATCAAGGTCACAGGGGTCAAAATTTGTGTGCATATGGAAAGGCTTTGTCCATATACATATGCATACCAAATATGAAGGTTATATCTCAAGGGACATAGAAGTTATGAGCATTTTTCGTAACCTAAACGCAGATTTCAAAACCTAAACGCGGACCCTAAGTTCAAGGTCAAGGTCACAGGGGTCAAAATTTGTGTGCGTATGGAAAGGCCTTGTCCATATACACATGCATACCAAATATGAAGGTTATATCTCAAAGGATATAGAAGTTATGAGCATTTTTTGAAACCTAAACGCAGATTTCGAAACCCAAACGTGGACCCTAAGTTAAAGGTCAAGGTCACAGGGGTAAAAAAAATTGTGCGTATGGAAAGGCCTTGTCCATATACACATGCATACCAAATATTAAGGTTATATCTCAAGGGACATAGAAGTTATGAGCATTTTTCGAAACCTAAACGAAGATTTCGAAAACCTAAACGCGGACCCTAAGTTCAAGGTCAAAGTCACAGGGGTAAAAATTTGTGTGCGTATGGAAAGGCCTTGTCCATATACACATGCATACCAAATATGAAGGTTATATCTTAAGGGACATAGAAGTTATGAGAATTTTTTTAAACCTAAACGCAGATTTCGAAACCTAAACGCGGACCCTAAGATCAAGGTCAAGGTCACAGGGGTAAAAAAAATTGTGCGTATGGAAAGGCCTTGTCCATATACACATGCATACCAAATATGAAGGTTATATCTCAAGGGACATAGAAGTTATGAGCATTTTTCGAAACCTAAACGCAAAGTGTGACAGAAAGACGGACAGACAGACGGACAGTCCGATCACTATATGCCCCCTTTTTTTCGAAAGGGGGCATAGAAAGGGGGCATAAAAAAACACTTTAAAATTTAAAAATCGACCCAGTACGTAACATTACGCAATACAAATCTTGGTACGTATTTGTGATCGATTCAAGTGCGTAACCGGTTTAACCAATAATCTAGTTGAGTGTTAAGTGTAAGTTAACCTTTGAAACAAATGTAATTCAATCAAAAGAACCTTGTTATCAAAATGGCGGCCCATCGTGTTCTAAGTTCGAAAAAGGGACGTTTCAAGCGGCTCCTGCAGGAAGTATCTGTATATTACAATATGTCAATAGGAATAAATCTAATGATGCTTATAGAATTGTTAAAATAATTAAAGCGATCTTATTGTTGAAAAAGTTTATATTTAACTTACCGGTACAATTTTTTTATTAGACCACATGTAGTGTGACTTTATTTTCAATGGTACAAGCAGCTAGCTAGTGCCATAACTTAGTTTAATTGCGAAATGACGTTTGTGTACTACATGAATACTATATGCAAGAAAGACCCAATCAAGACAGAGATATAACTCATGTAAGTTGTATATTTTAAAGACAGTCTGTTAATATCATCATTTAAAATTTATTTTGTTTGCACTTGTTAATAACAAATAATAATATTTTTAGATTAAACACGCCATGTACTATGTCAGTTTTTTATGGAAATGTAAAAACCCCTCAATATTCCTAAATACCCTTTATGGCTGAAACAAAGGAGCAAAATACCCTTTAATAATAATATCAGGGGGTAAAATACCCTTTAGACTAAATTCTTATCTGGAGCTGTGAATACATCAAAATACATTAAAATGACATGTTCACAGATTTTGTCTTATTTGAAAGTTGTCAATAAATAACTTAACTTAATAGTCTTAAACATTTAAATACATGTAATATTGGAAATAACTATTAATGGGCTGTCAACAAATTTATGTCAGCAGCAGGAAAAAAAATATTATTTCACTTTCATGTTTGTAATGCTATATAATAATATCAATTTCAAATAATGATCAGTCACGAACAAACAATTAAACAAATATTTCAGTTTCCCCATTAGTGTTTATCTGCTTCCTCGTACACAAGGTTCTTTTATTATTTGTCTGTGACAAAAAGTAGGAAATGTTTTATTCTGTCATGATTCAAGTCCATTCAATTAGGTACCCTAACAACAAATAGTCTTTAATCAAAAGCCTAAAAGCAAAAATCTTCAGCAACAAATGCATTTATTTTTGAGATATGACAAATTCAATTTTCCGTAAATTAAAGATGACTAAACCCCACTTTAAATCCATCAGTTGAATGTCATTTTATGCAGCTCTAAAATAAAAAATAGAGCCACAGATATGTATTTACAAATGTGCAGCCAATTTTTTAGCAGTTTGCACTTTTTTTTAAACGTTAGAAACTCAAATACATAATAAATACTTATATATCAACCACTGGACAAGGTGATTAGACAAGGCTGTTTGGTATATTGTCATATCTTTTTTTTTCAAGCATACCATTTCAATAAGGAGTTTACACTTTATCTGAAATTTTGGCTGTGGACTGCACATCTTGTATAAACCATAACAATCTTCTCTGCAAGCACATAACCGTGCCTTGCAACATGATGGGTTGAATTAATGTCAAATGCATCATTAAACATATGCCTCAGTCCCAATCATTTCATATTTCATGTTCAATAATCATAAATAACACAACTATTAAACACAAAACAATTAACTAAGATTAATACTTATAAAGCCGTATTTCCTGATACTTACATATCTATGGTCCAAGTCTAGCAGAAGACTTGTCAAACCCTGTGCACAGTCTGTTACACTTCTCTGAACAGCTTCATGAATCCTGAAAAAAGGCAGCTTTCATAATTTGAAACCAATAATAACTAGTGATTTGTTAACCTGTAAGTTGTAACTAACAGTGATCCTAGATTCAAAGACAGACAACTTTAGATGCTTTTACAGGTATAATTCATTTAAAAATTTCTCTCCCTTAGTTATATGTAGAACATAATGCTGGACATCCTTTAATAAATAACTTAGCAATAAAGATAGATTTAATCAAGTAATGTATGTACCATAATTGACAGAAAAAAAGATTCGTGAACATCAATATCCCAATAGAGTAGAAACAAACTTCAATGCCGTTTTTTTACCTCATTATTTAAACACACACATTATGTTTTATTTTCATTTACGAATTAGAAATAACATGTAATATGACTTTTAACTAAAATTAGAACACATGAAAACTGGAACTGCTATGGCCTTACCTGGGGCATCCAATGCACAGCACATGAGTGATTTTCATTCTTGAGAGGGTCTCTATGACAAAGTTCACCGTTCTGTCATCAAAGAGATATTGCTGAAATGCGGTATGACACCCATGTACTTCCATCAAGATTAACACACATAACACATAGCACTATAGCTACATCTTTTAAGATAAATATTGCAACATAAATGTTTCTGTATTACATATGAGCCATGCTCTGTGAAAAGGGGGTTTAATGCATGTGCGTAAAGTGTCGTCCCAGATTAGCCTGTGCGGTCCGCACAGGCTAAACAGGGACGACACTTTACGCTTTTATGATATTTTTCATTTCAAGAAAGTCTCTTCTTACCAAAAATCCAGTTTAGGCGGAACGTGTTGTCCAAGACTGTACAGGCTAATCTGGGACAACACTTTATGCACATGCATTAAACCCCCTTTTCACAGAGCACGACTCATATGCATTGTTAAAGGTACAATGTAACACATAATCCAGAATGAACAAGACTATTACCAAGCAATATATGTCCCCTACCGACTCCACCATTGTCAGAAATTCCACCCTGAATTTTTTTATATATTTGTTGCCATAGCAACCAGAATTTTTGATGTAGGAACAAAATGAAATGACGGGCATAATGTCGATATTGCCATCTATCTATGTTTCAAGTTTCATGAAAAAATATGAAGAACTTTAAAAGTTATCGCAGGATCCAGAAAAGTGTGACAGACAGACAGACAGACTCACAGACACACAGAGCGCAAACCATAAGTCCCCTCCGGTGAAACCGGAAGGCGACAATTATTCCACACATATATTAAGACTATTATAAATCAATATCATTTCTATGCTCTCACATTCACTTGTATTGAAAAAAAAGCTTCTTTATCACTTGTGAAGTTTGTTTCATGTAATAAAGTTTTGTGACAAGGATTCCTCATCAATCAGCTAACAACACACTATTCTTATTCACATCATTCAGTAACCATAGTAACCATCCATGTACACTCATTCCTTTAGTTCTTTTTTTTATACATGTGTAATGTTTTAACAAATGCTTGAGCCAAGGTAAAAGAAATCAGAAAAAGAAAACAAGAGGGCCAAGATGGCCCTAGATCGCTCACCTGAGAGGAGTCGGTTCATTCAATACTTACCTAATGTCAAACTTGACCTAGATATTGACCAGACAAACATCCTGGTCAAGTTTCATCATTATTGAACCAAAACTCTGGCGTAGTGAGTGTTTTTGTTTTTGTAAGATTTGAAATGGTGAGCTAAATTTTGAGTTGACCCCCCTTACCAAACATCAAATTTTGCTTACAAGGATTTTGTATAATATAATGAAAATTTGGACAATCTAAGGGCAATAATTATGGCATTAATTATGTGATTTTGCTCATCATCAAACTTGACTGAGATCTTTCAGCAACTTTGATAAAGAATGCTTGAGAAATGTGAATGCTAGAGTGTTTACAAACCAAATGTGGACGGACAGCGGACAAAGACTAATCCTAAAACCTCACCTGAGCAATCAGGTGAGCTAAAAAGTGTGTTTTACCGATCTGAGCCATTTTCCAAATTGTCCAAGAAATCAATAAAACCAATGAATTGACTAAGTTTCAAGATGATTAGGCAAAATATGTGACTTCTATAGTGTTCCATTACAAGGTTTCTCTCTATATAGTCACATAGGGAAAACTGCCCCACCCCCCTGGTTGCCATTTTTATTGACCCATCGGGACCATTTGCAAACTCATCTGAGATATATATAAAACCCATCTTTTCACCAAGTTTCATGATGATTTGGCAAAAAATGTGACTTCTAGAGTGTTCACAAGCATTTTTTTTACTGTATATATATAAGAAAACTGCCCCCCCCCCCGGCAGCCATGTTTTTCAACTGACCGGAACCATTTTCCAACTCAACTCTCGTATCAAGGAAACAAATGTTCTGACAAAATTTCATGAAAATTGGGCCAAAAATGTGACTTCTAGAGTGTTCACATGTTTTCTCTATATACATATAGAGAAAAATGACCCGCCCACTGGCGGCCATGTTTTTTCACCGATCTAGACCATTTTCGAACTCATCTGACATATCAATAAAACCAATGTTTTGATATACTTTCATGATGATTTGGCCAAAATTGTGACTTCTACAGTGTTCACAATGTTTCTCTATAGCCATATAAGGAAAACTGCCCCGCCCACTGGTGGCCATGTTTTTCAACGGACCAGAACTACTTTTGAACTCAACCAACATATCATTAAGACAGACATTTAGACAAAGTTACATGACGATTGGGCATTAAATGTGACTTCTACAGTGTTTACAAGCTTTTTCTCTTTTTTTTGACCTAGTGACCTAGTTTTTGACCCAGCATAACCTTGTTTCGAACTTGATCGAGATATCATTGGGACAAATCTTCTGACCAAGTTTCATGAAGATCGGACAATAAATGTGGCCTCTAGAGTGTTTACGAACAAATGTGGACGGACGGACGACGGACAGACTGACGGACGACAGACAAAGACCGGTCACAAAAGCTCACCTGAGCAATCAGGTGAGCTAAACAAGAGGGCCAAGATGGCCCTAGTTCGCTCACCTGAGAAGAGTCGGTTCATTCAATCTTTACCAAACATCAAACTTGACCTAGATATTGTCCAGACAAACATACTGGTCAAGTTTCATCATTATTGAACCAAAACTCTGGCATATGGAGTGATTTTGTTTTTGTAACATTAGACCTGGTGACATATATTTTTAGTTGACCCCCCTTACCAAACATCAAACTTTGCTTACAAAAATAAATATTATTACCAAGATTCATAAAATCTGAAACAAAGTTGTGACCTCTAGAGTGTTTACAAGGATTTTGTATAATATAATGAAAATTTGGACAATCTAAAGGCAATAATTATGGCATTATGTTATATATATAAAACCAATCTTTTCACCAAGTTTCAAGATGATTGGGCAAAAATTGTGACTTTTAGATTGTTTGCAAGGTTTCTCTATAGCCAAATAAGGAAAACTGCCCCCCTCAGCAGCCATGATATTCAACTGACCGGAACCATTTTCGAACTCAACTCTCATATCAAGGAAACAAATGTTCTGACCAAAATGTGATCTGGACCATTTTCGAACTCATCCGAAATATCAATAAAACCATTGTTTTGACCAACTTTCATGATGATTGGACAAAAATTGTGACTTCTAGAGTGTTTAAAAGGTTTCTCTATAGCAGGTTTCTCTAAAAGGAAAACTGTCCCCCGCCCCCCCTGGCAGCCATGTTATTCAACTGACCGGAACCATTTTCAAACTCAACTCTCATATCAAAGAAACAATTGTTCTGACAAAATTTCATGAAAATTGGACAAAAAATGTGACTTCTAGAGTGTTTACATGTTTTCACCATATACATATGGAGAAAAATGACCGGCCCACTGGCAGCCATGTTTTTTCACCGATCTGGACCATTTTCGAACTCATCTGAGAAATCAATAAAAACAATGTTTTGACCAACTTTCATGATGATTGGGCAAAAATTGTGACTTTAAGAGTGTTTACAAGGTTTCTCTATAGCCAAATAAGGAAAACTGCACTGCCCACTGGCGGCCATGTTTTTCAACGGACCAGAACCACTTTTGAACTCAACCAGCATATCATTAAGACAAACATTTTGACAAAGTTACATGAAGATTGGGCATGAAATGTGACTTCTACAGTGTTTACAAGTTTTTTCTTTTTTTTGACCTAGTGACCTAGTTTTTGACCCAGCACGACCCAGTTTCAAATTCGACCAATCGATTGGATGAAGCTTCTGACCAAGTTTCATGAAGATCGGACAATAAATGTGGCCTCTAGAGTGTTTCTGAACAAATGTTAATGGACGGACAGACGACGGACAAAGACCAGTCACAAAAGCTCACCTGAGCAATCGAGAATTTCTTACTGCAAATGTTTTATTGTCTTCTAATGGTGAGAACAGTAGGGTGGGTGTTTTCAACAATTTATTTGGAATGGGATTCCGCAAGACATGGCCCAGAATTTTGTGTTTCTCTACTTCGTTTTGCAGGAGAAGCAATCCACAGTTGACGCAGAGAAACCTCTTTGCTTTATCCAACCTTTTAACTTTGAAATATCTAAAAATAAATATGAAAATATAATTTTATTTATGACAACCAGTTTAATACTGTTTATAAAATAAAACATAATGCCCACCAGTCAATGTCATAAATCCTTTGCAAAATAACAATAACCGGGAATCAGAATCGCAGAACTGAGCGTATTTAGACCCATACATTTAATAAAGGACGATTATCTTAAACCAACCTTGAGTCATTGGGACGCATGTTTTATTCCTTACCAAATAATAAAAATCAGGCCTTTAACAGACAAAATCAGTACTACTGTGCTGTCATGTTCAAATGTGTGTTATTTTTTAATGGGTGCATCTAATAATAATTTTAAATATTGGAGATAAACAGTTACAATGTACACACAATACCCAGAAAGTTTTGTACTAAACCATTCTGTTATTGTTGTTGTTTTAATTCAGATTACATTTGTGATTTCTTAAGCTAAACATCAAGTCACACCTATAAACAACTTATAAAACCGGATGTCAAGTAAATAAGTAAGAAGACCTAGGACTCCTATTTAAAAATCCTATTCAGATTTCTGAATAACAAAGAAACTATTGAATACATATGAGACGTTCTCTGTAAAAGGGGGGTTTAATGCATGTGCGTAAAGAGTCGTCCCAGATTAGCCTGTGCAGTCCCCACAGGCTAATCAGGGTCAACACTTTCCACTTTTATGATATTTTTCATTTCAAGAAAGTCTCTCCTAAACAAAAATCAAGTCAAGGTGGAAAGTGACATCCCTGATTAGCATGTGCAGACTGCTCAGGTTAATCTGGGACACATTTACACAGCACACATGATAATAATAGGATCTACATGTACTAGTACCTTTTCCTCATCACAGCATGATTAACAGATGGCCAGAGGGCAGGCAAATACAAACACTTCTGTCTGACATCATTCTGCTCATCTGGCTCTTTGTCATCCCATTGGAAAAAGGCACAAGACTTTCTGTCACGGAATGCAGAGCATGCAAAGAATTGACGCTCCCTCCCAGTGGCAACATCGTAACGCTTGAACAACAAAGTGGGTCCTAAAAGAACAGGGATTTTGTCATATGTAAATTATGATACATTCTAACTAAAATATATTCCAATTAAACAGGTTAAAAAACATTCATGTTTAATTATTCTAGTTATTTATAAGCTATACTATGAGAATGTGAGTTGATTATGCTGACATAATGTTTTACTTGCATTGGCTCGTGTATATAATAAAAAACATAAGTTACCACAGTAAATGTCAAATGATCTGCAATTTCTTTGTCAAAGTATTTAAGCCTAAGTATTACAGGGCTTTTTTTCCCTTCTAAAGCAAGGGCCTTATATATGCCCCTTTAGTATATTTGACGGTGTAAGGCTTCTATTTATTTATTATCATAAAAATGTAAAAAGAAACATAAAAGTAATATTGGTTATTAAAAACAAATATATTCCCAACAAAGGTTTACAAAAAACAAATGTTTACTTGTTTAAGTTTATTTATGTTTAAACAAAACCAAAGTCACTGCGCATGTTCTGTACATAAAGTACTGTTTTACCGATGGTCACAATCAATTCAATTATACAGCACAACAAGTTTAAGAAAGCTTCTTCACAATTAATGGCATACTTGTATAATGCATTTATAACTGGAATATCAATATTATTTGAAAATTGTGAAGTGTAATATTTATAATATCCATTTTCATATTTCTCTACAATCATCATTTAATATTTTCATGTGCAATCTTGATAGACAAATGGCTGTATCATTTTAAATTTAACAAAATATTTGTTAAAAAAAGCCAAGTGCACTCATTCATTAAATCTGTCACAATATGTCTTATTGACTTGTATCATGTGTAATCTAAATATAAATGTATTATGTTGTTGGGTAGGATAGTTTGCATGTGTTAAATATCCTACTAGAATTTGACTTCAAGTACACCCTATATTCTTGATTTCAACATCGAATTCAACACCCAATAAAGAGCTAGCCCAATAGCAAGGCTGTTGGAAGTGACCTTATTTCACTACACTACGTATACTAGTAATGAAACAAAAAGTGAATTGAGAATAAGGCAGACATATACGATACATTAGAAATCCACATTAAATTTGAATGGTTTTACAAACTGATTTTTTAAATAATTTTCTGAAATCTCATATGTCCCTATAATTTGGACACCATATGTCTACAATTTTTCTAAATAGGGTCATTACACCAAGTGCGCAAGATTACCGGACACTGTGACACTTCTTCTATTGTATATAATATCATCAAGAAGGTTAACTCTAGACTTAAATTTTTATATAGACAAAGTGCTTTCTTAAATAAAAGTCTTAGAATAAGTTTATGTAATTCTTTAATACGTTGCCATTTAAATTATGCATCCTCTTCGTGGTATTGTGGACTCGCGAAACAGCTCAAGCACAATTTAGCTACAAATAGTCCAAAATAAAATGGTTCGTTTTATTAACAATTCCCATAGTAGAACATCACTTGGTGTAACGAATTTTGAAGATCTTGGTTTATTGAAAATTGAGCAAAGATACAAGCAACTTCGACTTAACCATATCCATTAGATTTTCTACAATTAATGCCCGAGCTATATGAAAGACAATTTAGTCAAATGTACAGATGTCCATCAATATGGGAATAGATCAAGATTAAATTTGTAAGTACCTCAAGTTGATGGCTTTACTAGTTCTTCATTTTACTACAATGGTATTAAGGATTGGCATTCATTACCTGATAATATAAAGTCCATCAAATCGAAATTTACTTTTAAGAAACTTGTTAAGAAACATCTATTAAATGAAATGAAGGAAGACGAGAATTCCATGTATTCTTACTTTTAGATTTGTTTAATTTTATGACATTGCTTATTTTTATGCTAATTTGTATGAGTCTGTCAACGTTTGGAAATCTCATTTATTTAATATGTAAAAGAAATAATTTAAAGATCATGTCGTTTTTATCTTAAGAACTGAAACAAACTATATATTTATAGTCTCTTATAAGACCTGTTTAACAAAATCCAGGGACCCGTTGGAAATAAGCTTATCCATGTTTACATGTCTAGGCTTACGGGTTATCCTGTGTATACATCATGTCGTTATATTAGTTAGATCTGTGATAAAAGGCACCATTTACACTTGAAGTTACAATGTTAGCTATATGTATATCGTAGTATTTGTATTTGTACTGTAAAATGCTTGACATGTATACACAAATAAAACAACTAACTAACTATGTGATAGTTTGAAAATGAGGTGAGTCATGTTTGTTTTGAAATCAAATTGGAAAGTTCTTCACTGAATTAATAAGATATTTGTGTGTCAATAAGCACATGAACTTCTTATTTTCATAGTAAATTTTGATATTATTTTTGCAATTTAAAAAAGAACATGTATTAAACCAAATTTTACCAATAGACGAGTTAATTGTTATTGTTTACATTCGGGATTTTCCGCGCATGCGCACTGACTGGTTGGCAAAAACACTGGTTACAGTAACGTAAAACATGTATAAAGGGCTTTTGTTTAGTCAATAAATTGATAATAAAAACGAAATAAACATTAAAACTCTTTAAAAAAAAGTGCAAATATAGCATATTTAGTACCAAATAAATGTATATTCACAAATAAAATTTCCTCTTCATAAAAATACGAAGTAGTTATTAGCATAGAGTAAACGTGATCGGAAGACTTAATACTGACAATTCCACAAAACAAAACAATAAATTAGCCGTATTCTTTCTGATAATAAGACTTGAATAAATTATATTTAAACCCTAATAAAACATATTTTTATTGTATTATAATTTTAAGTGGTGTGGATAGTGTTTTATTTCATCAGCGATCAATAGAGTCAGAGGTGCATTTAATCAATTATAAAAAAAGCCCTAAAAAGCGGAATACAGTACTATTTTTAAATATTGGGGTAATTTTCTTTTACATTGAATGAATTTACGTTATTAGCCATAATTGAATATATAACAATCATTCAATTGAAATGCACTTACATGCCGAACAACTCACCATGTGGACACAGTGGCACAGGTTTCTCTCCGAGATCTCTAACAATATCTATGTTTCCAGTGTTGACAGACATGACACAATATGCGGTTTAGTTTTCTTTTATTGGAGGTTACACTGCACGAATAATTTCGTGAAAAAAAAGGGCATGCATGGTTTTTTTACAGTTTTCTTTGTTAAGGGGCCGTCCAACGACGCGTTCGATATTTTGGGAAACTACGAGGATTGCTTATATAGTTTAACAATACATTCGCTTAAAATGTGAACGTGTATGGTCGAGTGGTCAAGGCGGGAGGATTTTTACTCCAGGAATCCAGGGATCAGTGGTTCGAACCCTGTTGAGGGAATTTTTTTTCATTTTTTAAAATTGTATTCTTGTTATTTTACTGGAGATTTATAGTTCAAATGTGTAAATTTATCAATATAAAGCATTTAAAGCATTTAATGACAAGCTTCAATACATGCCAAAATCTGTTAGACGGCCTCTTTATGTCCAAGAATACACATTGAACAATTGACATAACACTTGCGTGTTTTAGTATGATTTCACTTTCTAAAATTCGTAAGTATTCATTAAGTGGGCCGATAGACTATGCTATATTTCTTTTAAATCAATACTTCCTTTCGGCTCTACAGTGTTTGGGATTCCCTCGTTTTTTGTTTCAAGATTGTAGACGTCGGAATAAGAAAGTTATTCAAGGAAAATCGTCCACAAATCTGTTGTCTACTTAAGTGCAGTTTAAGCTGAAGTTAAATTTAATCTAATTTAAAAGAGATATAAAGTGGCTTAGCGGGTGAAAATTTCCTCTACTCCAGCACGAAGAAACAAGAAAACAACGCCATCTTGGTGTAAGTTCCTGCTAACCCCACTTAAATTGGTAAGCTCCCGTATCCGCATGCCCAATGCTTTGAGTCTGTTTTCAACAAAACGACCAATCGTGTTTTCATCAACTGCATATATCCAGTCATCTTATTTGTAGTCAATAAATAAGGCGTTTTTGCCTCAGTGCAAAGACCAACGGATCTACGGATGTTTGACACATGATATATAACCAGCTTAGCACTAATAATTGACACAAATGTGAAACTCTGGCTAACGTATCAGTTCAAAATTAACCACCACTTGCATACAAAATGCATGCTTTTGACAGAAACCCGCCCATACACTGGTAATTGTTCAATTCATATAATTCAATGTTTACCAAATGTTTACTTTAATTTGTCACAAATAATTATATAAAAAAAATGGAAGTTCACATGTTTACTTCTTATGCGGTGATGGGGGATTAGAGAAGTTACTTCTTCTGCCTGCCGGCTAAAAGTCAGTTCTCCGATAGGTACATTTGCTCAGATTGCGGGCAGTGAAATGTCCTGCCAACGACGCGACTTAATTATTTGTTAATAATCATAGATGGCAAGGGTTTTGTCCTCATCCAAACACTATCAAATGAGCCTTGTTCTGAGAAAACTGGGCTTAATGCATGTGCGTAAAGTGTCATACCAGATAAGCCTGTGCAGTCCACACGGGCTTATCAGAGACGACACTTTCCGCGTCAATGGTATTTTTAGTTTCAAGGAAGTCCCTCCTTACCAAAAATCAAGTTTAGGCGGAAAGTGTCGTCTCTGATAAGCGGACTGCACAGGCTAATCTGGGGTGACACTTTCCGCACATGCATTAAGCCCCGTTTTCTCAGAACAAGGCTCAAATGATCAAATAACCAACGGACCAAGAGTCAGATTTCGATGAACGATAGTATTTTAACATTTAAAAATCATGTAACTTCAAAGAGTTTTTTCTATATTACTCTAATAATTTTACATTTTTTTATTTAACCATGGAATTACCAAGAAAACCATTAGTTGTTTATAGCTAACCTCTTCCAAATATATATAGGAATGATATTGTGATGAGGTAACTTAATTCAAAGAAATGTTCAATTCATTCACACTATTCACTTGCTTTATGCAATTTCGTTTTCGAGAAAAATCGTTCCAATTACTTACAGCGATTGCTTTCCCAATGCTAATCTCTTCATATATATGCCTCTCCATATATTGCGGGATTTATTGTTAGTATTTGTTTTCCATTGTTATGAAACCTGATGTAATGTTATATATAAATGGTACGTTTATATATAGTTAATAGGCACAGAAGAAACGAAACATGACAAGAAACGTAGTTTTTAACGTAGTTCCATTTAAGTTTGTATTGATTTAAACAAGTGTGCAATCCCTTGCTAGGTTTGTTTGTGTGCTAAACAAACACAGTATTTCAGTACCTCTTTCAAAACTGAAGTTATTGAGCTGAAAATAGTCTTTCGATTTTAAGTATTATTGACATCGACTTTGATTCAACTGATCCAAAATCCAAACAAAATGCAATGTCTGCATTTATGATCCCATCAAACAAAATTTCCGAACAATGCCCGCATAAAAAACATCTAGGTATTGAGCGGAATCAGTTATCATGTTTAGGAACAGTAAACTATTCTCAGATGCAATGAATAACCTGGTTTACATGTAAGATACCTACAAAAAACATAAACACAATACCTTCCAAGCAAAATCAAGTTATAGAGCAAACATCGTTTTATCTCTGTTATTAACAGTACTCTTGACATTTTCCAGCCAGGCTTCAGATTTCCCATGCTATGTCTGCATATAAGCAACATTCTCACACAATTACAAATTTAGACCTCATTCCAAACTCAAGTATTTCAGCGGAAACTTGTTTTAATTTATTTTAAGTAGCCGAGACATTGACATTGAGCTGACTGGTCCCTTTCTACAATCCCAAACAAGGTTTTCACATTAGTAATCTACACACACACAGTTTTAGTGTAATACTTCTATCCGTACTGAAGTTATTTAGTTTATGCACCATTTCTATATTAAGTAGCAGTCACCTTAACCTTAAAGGACATCTATACAATCCCAAGCAAGGTATCCAAGCTCATTATTATATCCTAAGTGTATCAAGATTTGTCAGTGCAATATCACCATTCAAACTCAAGTTATTGAGCAGAAGCTTTTTTTGCAACAACAACATTGACCTTGACATGACATCTTCCAATTATTATCGCAAGATAGGTCTCCCAACCTTGCCGTGTATGATATATAAAATCAAGATTGGTCTGCGCAAAGTAAACTTTTTTTACCGCAAACCAACCTTTTTAAACCCATGCCCGCCCGTCCGCCAAACCAAACTCTAATAACCAGAATTTTGAATCACTGTTAAAAAACCTGGCTAAAAATATTTAATTTACGTCCTTCTTTTTTTAAAGTGTATATGAATCTATCATCTGCAAGGGTTTTAAAGATCGACATGAATTTGATGACCCTGTAACAAATTAAAGCGTAGGTGGATTCGAATTATGAATTTTGCTTTGCAATACAATACACAAAGACAGTTAATTTCTTAACAATCCATTTATTCTTCAAAATCAAAACAGTTATAAATATTTAAGTAACACTTACACCTACGAGAATGTCATAAAAGACGCGTGACATATGGCGTATAAAGATAACATATATTATGACAGAAAACAGATGTTGTTAAAAACTGTCCGTAAACATAAATCTGGCCAAACGATGAGTGATGAAAAACATGGACGAAAACGAAATCACTGAACAAGTGTGTTGCGCTGGTATACAATCAAACAGATCATTTATAAAATCCTCTCAGTGCTGATGCCAACAAAGAAAAGTTGTCATGTTCATAGTAAACATATGCATGCTTTGACCTTGCACTTACAGTGCGATCATTTAAGCTTTCTTACCATTGTTTTCATGGCCCTTATTTAGTGTGACAACTGTCTTGAATAATTAGTTCATGGTTCGTTAGTGTGATGACAAGAGCTTAATAATACGTCTCACAGTTCGTCTGTAAGAGTCATACTAATGCTTGCTCTTTACTTAGGAAACGAAAGTTATGACGACCAATAAATGTTTGTAATGAACGCGATTCTTGTTAATCACTTTGATCCCATGTTTATGTATATGATTACATACATGTGCACAAGCTACTCGGACAGTTGTTCTGCTTGCAATTGAGCGAGCACCATGTATCCATGGACGACCCTTTACTGGGGTCTACACTGCGGCAATTCGCCCCTCCCGATGCTTGGGCTTGAGTGTTTGAGCCCGACCAACTGCCCCCGCTCGGACACGAGCACGAACAAATATTAGTTGGGCACTTGCCGTTGACGCACGTGCTTTCGCACAATGAGTCAAAGTCAGAACCAGCCATTACATTCGTTGCCCTACATTCGTATTCTGAGCCATCCGGACACTTGCCGGTAAGGTCTCCACCGTGGTAAACGGCGCTATATTGTTTTTGTGACTCCTGCAATGAAAGTGACATCTCATTAAAAGGCGCGTTAGATTTCACATTTAACGAGGGCATGCCAAAGGATTGCTCGAACATTCTCATGGCGTCGTTGTAGCCTTGCATGTACGTGGACCCCTGGGCGGGTGGATGGGACATGGATCCAGGGGACGGTATCTCCCCGTGTTCCTGATACTCCCCGGGCTCATAGGAAGACTGGCTCTGCTGCCAACTCGAGGGAACACTGTTTTGCCACAAGGAAGTGTCAGGGAACGTTGGGGCAGGTTCCTGCCAGGACGACTGTACTGCCGCGGGTGTCTGCCACGACGGCGGCTGTGGAGCCGGGGCCTGTGTTCGTGTAGGCTGGTTCCATTGAGGTGCCGCCGGTGGCTCCACCTGTCCAGTTGAAGCATGGATTGGAACAACTGGCGCTTGATTTTTTACCATTTGATCGTACATTTTTTTCATCATGGCCATGGTTGCTTCAAAGGTTGGATCTCCGGCGTTTGGAACAGTATAAGTAGGCCCAGAGTGTCCATGCGTCTTAAGGGGCGTTGCTGTAATGGAGACTGTGGGATTTTGAGGTGGCTGCGTCTGATATGCAGGCACCGGTGCTGGGGTACTATCATCCGGCAGCGGCGGCAGCGGATTGACTGGTTTTGTACCGATAGCGATGTCTGCGCAGTTGATGAAGTGTTCTTGGTTGCCACAACCCAAGCATTCGCCACCATAGCCGTCCGGACCCATGCTTTGACCTGTAAAGTTAGTTACAAAACGTTAATATGTTAGATGTAACAATCATGTGTGTTGTGCTGTGATGTACATAATTTGATGCGCTCTGATTTAATGTGATATGATGCTGCGATGAACTGAGCCTGATGTGAAGTGATGTGCTGTGCTGTGATGTGCTGTGCTGTGATAAGCTTTAATATGCTGGCATATGCTGTCAAATGCTGTTCTCTGCTATTCTCTGCTGTGATGTATAGTGATGTGGCGCTCTGTCATGTTCTGTTATGTTCTGCGATGTTTTGTGATGTGCTGTAGTATGCTCTAATGTACTGTAATGTAATGCACTTTCATGCATTGATAATTTTAAACCATGTAATGTTTGTGATAAAATATAGCGTATATCTAATGTTTAACAGTTATTATGTGATGCATATGTAATTTAATGCAGTTTGCACATATATATTTCGATGTAATATATTATTTCTGGACGAATATATTTAAAATTGGTGCATTACTGTCAAGAATGACACAGTAGTGAGTGAGCCTAATTGATTATTAAATATTTCTTTATTCAGTCGTTCCAGTCAGGGCACATATCAATTCTTCAAGCATGTGAGTTTATTCGCAAGCAGAGCAAACAGCGGACGGGCCCCTGAAGGTCTGCTTACATCGCGTCGTTGTCAAGAATTGTACATTTATAGCGACTGTAGATACTTTTTCCCGGTAAAAACTCAGACATTATTTTCAGAAAAATATATGGCATATATCGCTTTTAATTCGCATAAACGTATAAATGGTCATAACAAAAATTAGGAATGTCAGTGATGAACGGATTTCATGTCTTTTTTGAAGTTTTTTCGTATCATATCATATGCATATAGTTTCAATGTAACAAATTATTGCAACATGATAACTTCAGTAGAAAATTTCTATTTCATTTCCAGATTACATATTGTTTTGAATTACATGTATGCTTGCATGATTATAATTGTATTGAATATTTATTGATATGGGTATCAGTGTGGTGCAGTTTATTGAGTTACGGATAGAAACCGTTTCAGTTGCTCTCATGTGCAAAAGGCCATGTTCTGGTTTGTCAATCAAAGTGTGTCTATGTCTAGTACATAGGAGACATTTCACTGTATAAAAATGTATTCAAAATGATTGTTGTGTTGTGTTTAAACTTTTTATTTTAACTTGATTACATTTGTACATCGAAAGCCTGCGGCTCATTCGCTATTGAATCTATAACCTGGTAACCTGGTTTGAACCAGTATTTGGTTTCTACAGTGAAAATATTGAGAACGCTCCCAGAGTGGAGATCAACCTACGACCTTCTGATCGATGGTCGAAAAACATTTATGGTTCGCTGTCTTGAACTTTTAACTCTTGTGTCGCATCTTTATATAAAGAAAGACACCAAGTTCTGGTTCTACCAAGGTAACGGATTCGATAGCGTTGCAATAATAATAAGGCTTTCGATGCAATCGAGCTAAAATAAATAGGTTTAAACTGCAAACTAACTGTAGTGTCTAATACCGCGCTTTTTGTAGCCATCTCGTACTCACCGGCTACCCATTTCCACTGCATGACGCACTGAGAGCAGGTCAGTTTCGGCGGCAGCATGACGACCAGCTCTACGGTCGTGGAGGGTCCCGGCGCCGCAATGAACCACCGGGTCCCGTGACCCACAATGTTCAGAAGGTGTCGGTCCAAGCACTCATGCGTCGCCTCCCGTGTCGGGTCGTTGACGGGACACAACCGGAACTCGAAATAGCCGCCGTGATTGCTGGTGAGCTCAACTGTGACATTGATGAAGGCACCCGTCTGGTACTGGCGCGCGACGAGGCCCCGAGCGTACTTCCCGCCAGCCTCGTTGTCACGTGGTCCCTGCCAGGGGTCGCCACACACCCCGCAGCGGCCGCCGTGTCGCTCAAACATATTCTGGAAAAAAAGAAAATAAAGTGTTCACTTATAATCTTGAATGCATCAGCAACGAATATCAGACGCGGTTATATATCAGGCGAATAATAGAACACCGTTTATGACAGAGGGGCGTGCAGTTCGTATGAGTATTGTTCGGGTTTTTGCGTTGATACTGTGTAAGCAAGTGTTTTTTTCAAACATGAATATGCTTTTAATGATTTGTATCGATTTTTATTACAGTTGCAATAGCCTTGTCAATACATTACAGATTGACATAGAAATTATCGTATGAGTTTACCGCGCTTTTTAATGTTAACTCTTTCAGTGCGGGAACCGAATTTTGAAGGCCTTTGCAAACAGTTTGGATCCAGATGAGACGCCACAAAACGTGGCGTCTCATCTGGATCCAAACTGTTTGCTATTCTGATAGTATTCTTTGAAAAAAATCGAAGAAAATGCTAATTTTAGAAATTCAGCAGACGACATTGTAGCAGACGACAAATTTCCCAGCATGCAAAGGGTTAAAGTAGTATTCATCTGTTGTGCTAAAAACAAACAAACAAAACACTGTGTATGTAAATGCAATATTTAAATCTAGTTCCAATAAAGAAAAATGTGTTTTGTTAACCATAAGTTATTTTAATCTTTTTCAGATTAAAATACATGCACATGTATGCTCACTATGAATGTAAACCTGTCCCCACGTAAATAATGATGACAGACACGACAGTGTCACTTTATCATTGTGACTGGGACTATAAGATTAAAAAAAGAGTAATAAATTGTAGTTTTCTTTGCCTTCAGAACAAAGCGCAGTGAAGACGAATATCACAATGAGGTATACGCAGGAGTATTTTAGGCGATTTCATGCTGAAATTTTGACATCTTCTCCAGCATTTTTTATTGCAATCATATCTTTATGAGACAACCACATCCTCGTTCTAATAAACACGGTCAGATGAACGACCATAGGAAGTAACATGGTTTTGTTTTAATTAGATTCCCATCATTAATAATATACGCCGGGATACAGTCAATTTAGTTGAAATGTTGTGTATGTGGTTTTAAGTGCGCGGGTAATATATTATGTTATTAAACCACAAATGGTTCACAAAGGTAACGCTTCTTACTTGCTTGATAATAATGCGATGTCTTTAAAAAAGATTGCTCCCTAAATAAGCTATTACATTCCCATTCGGTCATCGCATATGTACTGTTTTGGTAGGAATATATAATGAAGTAATGTTTTGTAAAAAAGGTTGACTCGATGTTGCGTTTTTTTATTGACGACTGCAAAAGACAAGAATATATAGGCTTTTTTTTCTGAAAAAAAAGGAAGACAAAACTTATGACATTTACCCTTTGAATTATGTTCTTGCAATCAAAATATTTCCCGCTGGTATACATATATGTGTTCAATGTATATCAATGTAGGCATATACGTTTTTGCAATCCGCCTTCGTCGACTTAAATTTTGTATAATTGGATCTCAAAGAATATCTGGATTGAACACGAATATTAATATCGGATATGATATGATGTCCAAAAAGGAAGTGAATTTCTAATTTCATAGTTGTTTCATAGACTTCATTTAAAAAGACGTTTTTGAATCTATCAAACATGTTACAAGGATAAAAAAAATGTATTTCGATTCAGTAATATGTCGTAGATTGCAACGATTTTTAACCCCGGGGCATATACGTGAGCTGTGCGTTCACTGGTCCATTCTCTAGGTCAAACAACATACAGCAAATAAAAATTGCCGTGCGAAAGTAACGATATTAAAAATGTTGTCCAATACACGTCAGACGTGTCAACGTGCTAGCGATATTGGCCTAAATATATCGTGTGATTGTCTAGAAACTGACATCTATTTATGAGTCGATGATTTTATTGCGTGATGATTATTGCCTTTGGTCAAAGATCGAACAAGATCGATTGATATTCTTTGTCGAGTCCATCGTAAACCGAAGTGGTTTGGGTGAATAGCGCTACGTTTAGTCACCTTTTAACCGAACTTTCTACACAATATTACGTATAATCGCGCTGTTTCTATAAATCTTGAGAAAAAATAAGTAAATGTATTTATGTCTAACTCTGTTAAATGATACTGTTGGATCGTTTGTATCTTATTTTAAGGGGTGTTGCTGCAGTTTTGCTGATTTTTTTCCATCAAATAGATTTTGTCAAAAATTTATATTTAAGATATACATACAAATACTATACAAAAAAATGAAATAAAAACATAGGGTCACCGGCCTTGTTTTGATTTTATTCACCATTTTATAACATGTACTTTTTCAATAAAACCGAAAATCTCTAATTGCGTAAAAATAATTAATAACCTATGAAATTGGCAACATGTAAATATTATTTAAGCTAAGATACATCATATACCATTAAATTAAATCACACACTACCAATAAAATGGAGTACACAAGTTCAATTTTAAGAAATTTATTTTTTAAATTTTTTATGTCACCCAAAAAAACATCATTTGTTTACTATTTTAACCACATAAATGGAATTAAAAAAAATTCTACCTAATAGAATTCTGCGAAACTGCTCAAATATGTTTATCTACGTATTGTCATCATAAAACACAAATAAAAAAGGGGGGTCACCGCACTTTTAACAGAGATTTTTTGTTTGAATTATCCCTACCGTCTACAGTTCAAATTTCATTTAAAAAAAAAACAGCAATAAGATAAAACCCAAGTACCGGTACATAGATTGTCAGAAATATGCATAAACATTGGAAATTGTTTACAATCTAAACTGGGATCACAACAGCTTACCAAAAGACATTAATAAAAAAAACAATATTTAATCACAAACATAATACTATACAGTATCTAACTCGACCTTAATCATTAATAACTTAAATGTTCACAGATTTCGGCATGTTTTGAGGTCTGTGTTTAAATGCTTTAAATTGATAAATGTAAACAACAGGATTAAAGAGCTCCAGTATAAAACAAGTATGAAATTAAAGAAATAAAAAAAATTAAAAAAGTTAAACCCGCCTGGGATCGAACCACTGACAATTGTATTATGAACCAACTCGGTCATTTTTGATGATACTGATAACAAAAATATTGAGTTGTGATAACAGCATCATCGGTGTTGCTATAAATATATCCTCGGTTTAATAAACTGCCCCAGCACCCCAGGGGCCTTTTTCTAGTAAAAAATCAAGAATAAAATTAAAACAAGGAAAAAAAAGTAGCCGGTACCAGGGCTCGAACCAGTGGCCCCCGGAGTCCTGGAGTTAGTCAGAAGTAAAAACGCATTAGCCCTCTCGACTTTTCCGCCCAATATAAACGCAAATAGTATTTTATACGTTATATAAGCAATCTTCGTAGTTTCGTAAATTTAAACGACAACAACAGAACTCTCCAAATTATTCAATCGTTTCGCGTTGCAACGCTTTATAATTTTTAGGTTTTCAAATCGCCAAAAGATACATATAATGGCTATATTGGACTATGGTAAATGTTCAGTAATACCGTTTCCTCACAAATATCATAACTAAAACGAAAATTTGCGAATCTGAAAAAAGATCCCTTTAATTTTGATCGCTCACTCATCTTTTGAGTTTATTCCGGTTATCCTATTTGGAGCATATAACATATATTTTTGAAATTTATTCGAAAATACTGTTCACATTTTAATTAACACTTTTTAATTCATAATGCCATGTAATTAAGATAGAATTTACATTTTTCCAGAAAGAAACCAATTTTTGGTCTAAGACAGATAACGGTTAGATTTTTTTTCCTCAAATTGCTTCCAAACGTCTTTTATTATCAAAATGTTGCTGTAGCTTAAAGTTACCATATGCGTCGCGTAAGGAGAAAAATGGGCATAATGCATGGGTGTAAAGTGTCGTCCCAGATTAGCCTGTGCAGTTCGCACAGGCTAATCATGGACTATACTTTCCGCCTTAATTGGATTTTTGCTAAGAAGAGACTTCATTTCAACGAAAAATGTCATAAAAGCGGAAAGTGTCGTCACTGATTAGCCTGTGCGGACTGCACAGGCTAATCTGGGACGACACTTTACGCACATTCATTAAGCCCAGTTATCTCAGAACACGACTCATATATCAACCATGACGTAACACACCTCACTATCAACCGGTTATACCGAATATTTCGTTGTCTTGTGTTATATGTGGAATGATGGGCATTTTGCCTTTTCCCCCTGATTAAAGCATATCATCATGTACGTATCAGACGTAAACAACTTGTTTCTTTTTTCGATTGCTACGACCGACCCAATGTTTTGCTGATCATAAACTTTGTTTCAGTGTTCCAGTTGAGTTTGTGGGCATTTTTGATTAAATAATATTATTACATACGTTTGAAATCATTTTTGCTATATTTGAAGCATATTAGCTAAATTAACTAAATCACCTCAATAGAGAATGTGAGATTTTGTCTACTTCGTCATGTCATGACATAGCCGTATTAAATCGGGAATTGTAAAAAAAAAACTTACAAAAACTGACCTGTTGTCGCTATATTTTGACGATGTTTTATGGGAACAAATGGCTTTTCTTATAGGACTCAATGCACAGTTACGAAGAAGAATTGTCATAATTTAATAGCAACTGATAATCTATGTACACAATGATAAAAATAAGAAACCGCATGTAATGGCAAATGTATTATTAAATGTAACACCAAACCTTCTACAAGTGGACGTGATTTTAACCTTGTCGGACGTAGTGAGGTATTGGTTGTGGTGTGCGGATTGCAATCGAAAGGTTGTGAGTTCCCTATTC
Organism: Dreissena polymorpha; assembly: GCF_020536995.1. NCBI lineage: Eukaryota > Metazoa > Mollusca > Bivalvia > Myida > Dreissenidae > Dreissena > Dreissena polymorpha. The sequence goes on along the minus strand of NC_068358.1, from coordinate 99,169,872 downwards.
AGGAAATTTCTATGAACTTCAATCTGGGAAAATGGTACTTAATGCATGTGTGTAAAGTGTCCGCATAGCCTAATCAAGGACCACACTGAATAGTCTTTCCACTTAAATGGTATTTTTCGTTTGAAGCAAGTCTTTTCTTTCGTAAAATCCAGTTCAGGCAGAACGTGTTGCCCCTGATAAACCTGATTGGACTTGCATAGAGTTCTGTTTGGACTTGCATAGAGTGCTCCTGTTTGGACTTGCATAGAGTGCTGTTTGGACTTGCATAGAGTGCTGTTTGGACATTGCATAGAGTGCTGTTTGGACTTGCATAAAGTGCTGTTTGTTTTGCAGAGCGCGGCTCATGTTAATCTCGTTAATGACACACAATAATTTGTCTGTAAAAGAGGCGGACCCCGATAACCCGTACACAGCTCATCGCCTTATCGAGATTTATTTAATGGATTGAATCTTAAGAAACTCATCTCTAATAATGGGAACATGTCGTAATCAGTGAAAGCTGAACCACTTACCGTGAAGCCCCCGCAGTTCAGTCCCATGTCGTTGTAATTTCGCGGGTTCTTGTAGTTAAATCGCCACATTGCATTCCGGGAGGCAGGTTCAATCAGCCGCCCGTGGCCGGCTACATCCGTTGCGAGGAATAAGGCCATCGTCACAAGCTGGACCGCCCCATGAGTTAAAAACGTCCTCATTGTATAACGTCAAACTAACAACTTAGTATTTCATTAAAAAAAACAACAATAAACCGAAATATCCGATTGTTTGTAAAACCGTTCTTTTCCGCACACAATACGCTGCAAACAATATGATTTTCAACGCAAAGCCTTTTTAAAAGCGTGTTGTAATTTGTTGTCTTAAAATATTCCAACATGCATCAAAGGCAACTTTTCTTCTGTTAGAGCAAAAGATTTCCTTTGACTGAAATGTTTAAGAGATTAATACAAATTGCTTCGCCTGTCACTGCTTCTCAACACTATCTACGTTAACCTGTAGCGTTGTTCCGCTTTTATGACGACCACTTCGTAAACGTCAATTACGCTACGCTGTGATGGCCTGCTATACATCCATCAAGTCAGGTGCCTGAAAAACGAAATTTACTTTCATATATTATACTGAAATTGTACTATGCTTTGTGTTTGTCAGACTGTACGTAGAACTACATATGATCGCTTTCCGTGCTCTGTGAAAAGAGGGTTTAATGTGCGTAAAATGTCGTCCCAGATTAGCATGTGCAGTCCGCACAGGCTAATCAGCGACGACACTTTCCACTGTTATGGTATTTTTCGTTTACAGGAAGTCTCTACTTTGCAAAATCCAGTTAGTTAGGCGGAATGTGTTGTCCCTGATAAGCCTGTGCGGTCTCCACTGGCTAATCGGGGACAACACTTTCAGCACATGCATTAAATACTTTTTTCACAGAACATGACTAATTTTTATTAAATTACGCACGTGATTGTATGACCAGTGAACAAAACATCAACAATTTTGTTTTGATATCGGTAAGTTCTGCCTGAATTGACACTACTTCATGGTCTTTACGTGCGCAAGTTAATTCTCGCAAGTGCGTCTGTGATGACTTGACTTAAAAACATTAAGATATCACCTCGATGACACTGTACATGTTCATATCGTATTAATAGTCTCTTTGCAGTAAAACTTTGTTGTTTAAACTAGCGTAAGTACACTTGTTTAATAACACACTCCAACAACATATTTAATTTTATATGAGTGAACAAAAGTATGATAAATATGTTTTTATTAATTTATTTATTTATCAGGCCGAAGACCATCACCTCAACCAGGACCACATCCACCATCAGCACATGGAATGTCCGATTCATGTACTAGACAGGTAAAAAAGCACACATGGCCACAGAGATAAAGAAGTTGAACCTCACCATCCTAGGGATCAGGAGTCAAGATGGACTGGCTCTGGGCAGAAGCGACTAAATTCCCGTGAGTTACTGTTGTTCTCGTGGCATGAGTAGGATTATGCAGCACACACCCAGGTAGTAGCCTTGATGCTTTCCAAGTCGGCACAAAGAGCGCTCATCAGGTGGCATGCGCATGGACAATGGATATGATGGCCACTTTCCTTACACAGAAGAAGAGGACTTAAATGGACATATTCCAGTGCTACGCCTCGACAAAAAATAGTGAAGAGGAAAGATCATCATTCTTATGGATGACTTCAACGCCAAGATCAGCAGTGACAACCGAGGATATGAGAAGATCATTGGGAAGCAAGTGTTAGGTGAGATGAACGATAACGGTGAGAGATTCGCCGACCTGTGCGACACAAGTAACCTGGTCATCGGAGGAAGTGTTTTCAATAACAGAAAGATACTTAAGGCAACTTGAGTGTCATCAGACCTGTCAATGGTGAACCAGATCGACCATCTGTGCATCACAAGGAAGTTTCGTCGCTCTCTTTAGAATGTACGTGTCAAGCGAGGATCAGACGTGGCTTCGGACCACCTCCTTGTTGCCCGATTGAAACTGAAGCAGAAGAAGAGTTGAACATGGGGGCCCAGCCAACGCCAACTTTACAACACTGCTACGCTGAAAGATACATAGAAGCAAGGAGAGTCAAAGGTCACTCTCTCAAGCTGCTTGGAGAAGAGACGATAGAGCAGAAGTTGCAGAAAGTGAAAGTAGCTGTGACATCAACATGACAAGAAGTACTGAGCTCCAAGTCTTGCACCCAAAAGGAGTGGATATCGTTTGAGACGCTTCAGAAAGTTGAAAAAAAGGACGAGCAAAGAAGGCATGTGTCAGCAACAGCAGAACACGAGCCGCACAAGTGAAAGCAAAAGAAGGGTACACCGAAGCAAAAAGAAACGTGAAGCCAAGTAATAGAGCAGACAAGCGAAACTACCTAGAGGCGCTTTCAACAGAGGCGGAAGAGGCAGCCTTTCAGAACAGAACTTGGGATCAGTACTCTATCACCAAGAGATTAGCAGGAAAGTTTGCCAAGCCAGAGAGGCCAGTAAGGGGAAAATGGAAGAATAATAACAGATGAGGAAGAGAAAAAGAAGAGGAGGATTGAGCACTTCCAGGAGCAACTAAACAGGCCAGCTCATGCAAAACCACAGGAGATTTCGACAGCTACAAGCGATCTGTAAATCAATTGCTGCACTCCCACGAAGGAAGAGATCAGCAGCGCACTCAATCAATTTAAGAACGGCAAATCTGCAGGACCTTACAGCATTCCCGCAAAAGCATTAAAGGCTGACGAGGAGACCAGTGCGAAGCTTCTATACCCGCTTTTCAGCAAGATATGGGAAGGAAAAAAAAATCCAACAGATTGGAAAGAGGGATATCTCATCAAGCTCCCCAAGAAAATGGACCCCAGTTTCTGCTCCAACTACCCAGACATCTCTCTGTTGTCCATCCCAAGAAAGGTGTTTAATTGCATCATGCTGAACCGAATGAAAGACGCAATAGACCCGCATCTCCGTGACCAACAAGCCGGCTTGCGAAAGGAGAGTTCATGCACGGATCAGATCGCAAATCTGCGCATCATTCTGGAACCATTTCTCGAGTAGAAATTTCCCCTGTATGTCAAGTTAATTGACTATGAAAAGGCGTTCGACAGCGTTGACCGGGAGTCTCTCGAGAGACTTCTGAGACGCTATGTAGTGTCAGGATAGATCACCAACATCATCAGGAAGTCTTATGAAGGAATGACCTGCAGGATCGTTTATTGCAGAAGGCTCACGAATGCCTTTGAAGTGAGAACCGGAGTGAGGCAAGGCTCATTACTCTTACTTTTCCTGTTCCTGCTGGCCTGTTCCTACCCTGACTGGGTAATGAAGACCTCGACGGATCAGAAGCGGAATGGGATTAAGTGGAACAATATGGAAACAGTTGGAAGAACTCGACTTTTCTGATGATCTGGCTCTCCCACACCCATCAACAGATTCAGGAAAAGACAAACATGGTAGCGGACAACTCAGCAAGACGGGTCTTACCGCGCATATTCACACCGTTCAATCGCTTCCAGCGATTACGTCCTTCTTACTTAGCATCTCAAAGAACACACTTAAACCTGCTAAATCCAATACGTAAAATATAAAGAAGAGGGAAATACTTACACTCCGCTTTCCACCGACATATTACAGTATCTCAGTCGTCGCATGTTCCACAGTCGTCGCTGAAGGCGATTGAACGGTGCTATATGGACCTCTAAATTTGGCTCACGCGGGATATCAGGGAAGGTATCGACCTTATCGGCCTCTCGTTGAATTTCATACTATGACATATTTTGCCCTGCTTATTCGGATACAACATTACTTTTTTTATTGTTGTCTTATTTTCATGCAAGTGCGATGCGTGCCTTCTACATAATGCATCTCCTTTTCAACTGAAGACGATAACTCAATTTCATAATATGATAATGGCATTGTCATTTTCAAAAGGTTTCCAGACTTGTCAACTAATGCAGGAGAGATTATTTAAAACTTAGTATCCTGCAAGAAGAAAGTCATATCAATGTTTCAATGTATGCGTTCAAATGTGTGTTCCCATTGCTAATGGTCTGCACAATTATTATTTACGGTAAAGAAACTAGGTTTAAGAAGAAAAACCAGTTCCACATAATGTATTATGTGTGTATAATGATAATCTAAAAAATCGAAATCCTCTAAAACGTTGTTTTTTCAACTACATGTAATTAAACTATAGCCGGTCTCGTCACTTAATTACATGTAAAAACAAACAATAGAATATTGCAAGTAGAATACTATTGTCATTCCTTTGACAAGTTCCTCTGCCGTACAATAACCAATCTGTTTTAACTTCAATAATTAAAGGAAAAGCAATCGCTCATTCTGTATCACCTAAGCAATTAAATTTAACCTTATTTCTGATTAAAAAGTTAATGTGTATGGCATTAAAACTTAAATCTGTTAAAATTTAACCACAAATAGGTTCATTTAGTTCTTGTATCATCAATTAAACCTTCGATTGAAATCGATGGCATCATAACTTATCTGCGCTTTAATTTATAGTAGACGTCTGTCATCAATTAATTTCTTGATTTTTTAACTTTGATTTACGTGACCTGAAATGAACCTCGTTATACAATTTATATGACATGTACCAAATTAACTAATTCTAAAGTCGATCATGCTCAATTTTATAAATCATATCAAATAAATAAAAATGAAAGTGCAATTATTTAAATTTATAAAACGGCAAACAAAAACTAAAAAATGTATCTTACTTTAATGAAGCCCATCACGGAAGGCCTCTTGTTCCGAGGTGTGAAACTGAAATGTGCAAGCATACCTTCGGTTATACCAAGCTTCTATAATCGTGACGGCACACAATAACTAAAATGCATCTTATGTTAATCATACGTATGATGCAAGGTCTCAGCCGTCTTTCAACTGATTGAAATAGTTTAATTAAACACCAGACTATTAATGCTTGAGAGACTATGGGCTTACACTTACAACAAGAGCTGTCAGAGGACAGCGCGCTCGCCTATTCGAGTGCTTGACAGTATAACGTTAGCCATCATGGGGAAATTGTTCATATTCAATATTTTTTAGACGGTCTTTAAAAATAAAGAAGGGGGGGGGGGGGTGAGAGGGGGTATAATGTGGGGTGTGGTCATTTATTAGACGATCTTTCAAAAATAAAAAAGGGGAAACAATTTATTTTTTTGGGGGGTAGCGGGGGGGGGGGGGTAGGGGGGTGAGAGGGGGTATAATGTGGGGTGGGGTAATTTATTAGATGATGTTTAAAAAAAATTGGGGAGGGGGTAGGGGGTGGGGTGAGAGGGGGGTTTAATGTGGGGTGTGGTAATTTATGAGATGTTGTTTAAAAAAAAAATTGGGGGTCGGAGGTTTGGGGGGGGGGCAGGTTTGGGGGGGGGGGGGGGGGACGGGATTCTGGGTAATGGCGTGGGGTATTGTTTGGGTGGAATCCATTGTGGTATTCAGGTAAGTGTTGTTTTGTCAAAGCAATAATAAAATGTGATCATAAATAAAGAAATTATGGCAATTTAAGCAAAATGTTTAATTATCTAAGTGTTAAAGGGGCCATAGTTATGTCAAAATGCTTGATACAGTGGTCTGCTCTTGTTTATAGGTTAAGGTCATGTTGATAAACAAGTATGCAACATATAAATGCAATATGTCAAAGGATATAGGAAATATTTGGGGTAGTACGCAAACTTTAACATAGATTTATCAATAATATGCATATTCTAAGTATAAAAGGGTCAATAATTATGACAAAATGCTTGAAAGAATTGTCTGCTCATGTTAATAGGCTGGGTGATGTTGGTAAACAAGTATGCAAAATATGAAAGCAATATGTCAAGGGACAATGAAAATAAATGGGATAGTACGAAAACGTTAACATTTGCTGCATATTCTAAGTGGAAAAGGGGCCATAATTATGACAAAATGCTTGATAGAGTTGTCTGCTCTTATTTATAGGTCGGGGTCATATTGGTAAACAAGTATGCAAAATATGAAAGCAATATGTCAATGGACAATGAAAATAATTGGGGTAGTACGAAAACTTTTACATTTGCACGCTAACGCTAACGCCGACGCCGGGGTGAGTAGGATAGCTCCAACATATATATTTCATATATAATAGTCGAGCTAAAAATGTATGCATGCTTCATTTTATCTCATTGCGAATTCAAGTTCCTGTAATCTTTTCATGAATAATAATATACTGTAAGTGATATGTTTAGCACATGTCTGTCACTTGATTTCCTTAAGCATATTGAGCCCATTAAGTTCTGAATAATTCTGAATAATTCTGAATAATTCTTCATATTGTAGAATTTCATCGATTAAACAACTCATAGATAATTACTTCATGACACATAATACCATAAGAAGATCTTCGTGTTAGGACAATATAAAATGCTATTAAGACATTAAAGCGACAACAGTTGACATGAAATGTGGTTGCCATAACTGTCTAAAGCAATGACCATCTTCGCTCATGTTTCGTCACTTCTTTGCTGCTTATTATCACAACTTGTGACTAATTGTCTAAATATATAATTGCTGAGATGCAACTCAACACGAGGTCGATACAGGTACAATACATGGGAATTGTTTGGCATTAATTATATTTGAGCTGCACAAAGGGGAAAACCGGGCTTAATGCATGTGCGTACACTATCGTCCTAAGCGAGGACGACGCTTACCGCTTTTATGGATTTTTCTTTTAAAGAAAGTTTCTTCTAAACGCAAATCCAGTCAATACCTTAAGTGTCGCCCCTGATTAGCCTGTGTGGACTGCTGCACAGGCGAATCTTATACGACACTTTACGCACATGCATTTAGCCCGGTTTTCCCTGAGTGCGACTCCATTATAATTCATGCCCGAGCAGTTTAGTGTTTTTTTTTATAGAATTGCTAGTTAAGTTTTGTACATATGGAAACAAAATAATATCAGCAAATAAAAAAAATATGTATGTGCATTAAAGATTCAAACTAATGTATATTCAGGTCTGGCTATAGGCCTACGGACGGACACTTTATTCATGTATGTTTTCAAAATGAAAACTTCATTCAGGTCTTTGACAGTATACATACATATAACATATACAGAATTGTGCTATACAGATGGAACATTAAATATGTCTGTGGTATACACAACGAAAAAATGTTCAGCGTATCTTACCGAAACTACTCTGTGTTATACATTGTTCATCAAGTGTTTCAGAGATGTGTGCACTATTTAATTAAGAATGAAAATAATGTTGAAATATAGTCACTGCCAACAGAAGTTCTTTCGAATACTAGTAGGCTTTTCAGTGATGCTGTTTTAAAAGGTGTTTTAAACTGCGTTAAAGAGATTAAGCAAGGTCAGCAATAGTTACTATCTTGATTGGTAATCTCCGCTGCAAGTAACGTCAAATACATTCACCACAGATGGAAACTGCCAAGCAATGTTAACTTCAAGTAATAAAAAATAAAGAAAAAAAGCAGATGTAAAAGAATGGAAGTATAACTAAAACACAACAACCACAGATAAAAAAAACTAGGTTAACTACTATAAATACAATTCAACCATCAAAGTTATAACGCAATGAACTAGGGGGCGTAGAGCGGGACTAACTGCGCTAAAGTGAGGTTAGATGGAACCGACTTACCAAACGTCGTCGTTTTCATGTTTTTCGTGAAGGTGTAGCGGATAGTATCAACCGGTAAGCCACTTATTGTCCCCTACTGGTGAAACCTGAGGGGACTTATGGTTTGCGCTCTGTCCGTCAGTCTGTCTGTCACACTTTTCAGGATCCTGCGATAACTTTAAAAGTTCTTCATAATTTTTCATGAAACTTAAAACATGGATAGATGGTAATATGGAGATTATGCACGTCCTTTTATTTCGTTCCTACGCCAAGATTTCTGGTTGCTATGGCAACAAATAAAACAAGAAACCGTCGGAGACGGGTGATGCTCCCCCAAGTTTTTTTGTCACAATATTGAACTACATATTCAGATAAAAGGAAACGACTTGAGAGCACAGGTGGTTAGCGTGTGGCTATGATATTAATTAGTGAAAACATCATTTTGAATGATAAATAATCATATTATAACGAAAAATTAACTTTTCTGAAAAAAAAAATTTCACTATCAAATATATATATATATATATATATTTGATAGTGAAATATTTTTTTTCAGAAAAGTTAATTTTTCGTTATAATATGATTATTTATCATTCAAAATGATGTTTTCACTAATTAATAGCATAGCCACACGCTAACCACCTGTGCTTGAGAGCACAGTAGTTGGGGGGGGGGGGGGGGACAATAATTTTTTTTTTTTATTTCAAAGAGCCATAACTCTGTGAAAAATCATCCGACCAGAACCCGCTGATAATATGCACATCTCCTCTTGGTAGTGAAGCTACCCATAAGTGTCATTGAATTCCGGTGTTTAGTTGCTGAGAAATAGCACGGACAAAAATTGTGCACGGACGGACAGACAGACGCAGGCTTGGCAATCTCTTGTTATTTATATTATTTTAAGTGTTTATGTGTAATGATGTTTATTTCGGAATTTCTTATCGATTTATTGACTAAACACAAGCCTGTATAAATATTTTATGGCTTGGAAATAGTATTTGTTTTCACATTGAAACTATAATCAACTAGGGATTAGTAAGAAGAAATGACAGAATCACAAAATAATAACTTTACTTACGTCATTAATACATAAATTCATGCTGGCTTATGAAAATACCTCATGTGAAATGACAAATAATTATATAACAACACTAAATAACTTCACTCAATAGATAAAAACTATCATGAACAACAGGGTATACAATTTTGGGATTCATTTTACATTGTGTTTAAGATAGAAATATGCCGTGTAATTCCATCATATAACACATCTAAGGTATCAGGCGATGCCTAACAAAAACAACACTTCCAATTCAAAGAGAATGTATCATATTAAAAACAAAACTTTGAATTGATAATAATGACATAATAGTAAAGATTTTTTGTTAAATAATGTACCGGTATCTACAGAAGTACTCCATTTCATATTACTAAATAAATCATTGACTAGTTTAAATATTATCATAAATATAGACACAAATATGTATGTAGCCAAAATATGCTGTTATTTTCAATAAAGGGCAATCAACCAAATAACACGGTTTGTAAAAGTCTTTTACAGTCTTTAAATAAAAATAAATCAGACAAAATGACATCATCAATTTCCTTTTAAGTCAAAGCATTAGCGCAGTAATCAACATAAGCACAAGCATTAAAGCCCTGCAGTGGTAACCTTTGAACAGCTCTAGAAGGCTGGATTGTAACTAGAAGGCTGGATTGTAACTTGTGTCGCTATGAAATTATTGTATGAGCAGTGCTCTGTAAAAGGGTGGTTAAATGCATAAGCGAAAAGTGCCGTCCCAGATTAGCCTGTGCAGTCCACACAGGCTACTCAGTGACAACACTTTCCGCCTAAACTTGATTTTTGCTAAGATGAGACTTTGTTGAAACGAAAAATATATAAAAAATGGGAAAGTGTCGTCAATGATAAGCCTGTGCAGACTGCACAGGCTAATCTGGGATGGCACTTTTCGCGCATGCATTAAAACCCCTTTTCATACAGCACTGCTAATATACAAACTTGGCCTCACACACGAGATGGCCTTGTTGCACTCATTTGTAACAAATTTCTTCGTTCTAAATTGCCCTTTATTGAAATGACTGACATCAAAATTCAAAGTGTCTATTATATGGAAAATAAGTAAATTAACTATTACTACAAAATCACACTTAATACAATAACAACTAACAAGTACAGGGCAGAACAAATTAAAAACTCATTAATTACTGTGGGAATGCCATTATTTTGGAATATATGACATATGACATTTATTAACAATTTAACTAAAGGTTTCAATAAACGAAAAACAATAACAATAACTTTAAAGAAAAACTAACTCTAACATCCAGCATTAAACTCACTTCTTCAACAATTATTTTTTAATATACATCGATTTGATTAAATGATCTGAATATATCTCAACTTTTTTAAATTAACGAAGTAAACAGATTGGCTGATTTTAACCCTTTTCCACTCAGAAGCAAAGTGAAAATGGCTATGTGCAAACAGCATAAAACCAGAACAGCCTGCGAGTAACTCACAGTCTGTGCAGGTTTTATGCAGTTTGCTGCTCATCAGTATCTAAGGGTTGGAAAATGAAGCCTTAAAAACTTGAATTAGTAAGAAAGGTAATTAATTAAATGTAACTTTCTGGGTTGAGTACGTATCTAAGTGGTAAAGGGATAATATAAGCAAACCTTGCATCACAATTATTTTGAAAAGAACATCAATATTGTCAAAAAGGAGCATATTACAAATTTCTTGTTGTTTGAATCTAACATTACTTTAGATTTATTTGATGCTTTAAGTTATCTTTAAAAAAAAACAACATTAAATTGAACTAGCTTTAAATATCATTTGCAGAGTTAATATTGTCAGATGTAAGAATAAATTATTTAGATCTAATTATAATCAAAGAGTGATATATACTTATGCAAACAGCTCAGCATTGTTATAGAATACAAAAAGAACAATGTTTTCCTGAGTCTTCAAATAGTCAGACCAAACATGAATTATGCTTCCTGCTCATTTTTATAAAACACAAATTATTTGACAAATCTCTAGTTGTAACACTGCAAAATATTATGCAAAGATTGCATAAAACACAAAATAATTAACATAGTCTTTACATCTGTACGCAGCAGTTGACAGAAAGACGTGACTTAAGTGTCATGGGTTTTGCTTGAGCAAAATTAAATCAATGAATTTTAACTCAATACAAAAAAAATACTTCAGCGCTGAGACACTTGAAAACAGCATTTTTAACACAACTATTTTGAAAGATTTGAATAAATTTTAATAACATAATTGTGAAGATGGGGACATGATGTTAGTCATAAAATCAAAACAATGCACCTATTTTAATGTCCTTAATTAAGTCATTTTAAAGGGACATTTAGCAGATTTAAATACACTTCTTTTAATATGACATTTTAAAGGGACCTTTTCACAGATTTTGGCAGATATTGAAGTTTGTCATTTAATGCTTTATATTGATACACGTAGACATTGGATCTAAAATGGTCCAGTAAAAAATGCAAGAATAAAATTAAAGAATGAAAAAAAGTAACCCTCAACTGGGCTTAAACCACTGACCCCCTGAGTAAAAGTCTATTGCTTAGACCACTGGACCATCCATGCTCATAAATTGAATGATGTATTTTAAACTTTATATAAACAATCCTCATAGTATCACAAAATGTAACAACAACAACAAAACTGTCCAAATTATTCAATCATTTTGCATTACAACTGTTTATAATTTTAGGTTTTTAAATCGTCAAAAGATGAATATAATGGATATTTTAGAGCATGGTAAATGGTCAGTATTACTGCTTCCTCACAAATATCGTACTACAACGAAAATTTGCAAATCTGAAACATTTTTTTAATTTTGTCAATTTACCAAAACGAGAAACGGCCCCTTCAAATAAAATACTCAAGCATCAGAATTAAAAACCTAATTAATGAATGTCAGCCATGGGGTCAAAGTGTATTAAAATTCATTTTCTTGACCCTATATTTTAAACTATATGCAAATAATGCATCTTTTGTGGTAAGCTTTTAAAACAACAACAGGACAAACAGTGAAACACTCCAAATTAGTCAATGTTTTACATTATGCATGTCTTATCATTTCATCCATTTCAGCTGAAGTAAACTTATCAATCAAACAACATTGAAGACAACTTTTTTCAGCAGCATTATATGTTTTATTTTTTGAATTGGTGACAAAATAATTAGAAATTTTGGATTCACAAATATGTGTATATTGAATTTACCTTTCATATTTAAAGTGGAGCATAAATTGTATTTAACAGACTCAGATGAGGATGAAATTTTGTGTGTGAAAAGCAGCTTACAAGTGCATGTACAATTTATTTATTTAAATATCTGAAGAGGTATCATTTGCCTAACCAATTAGTGTATCAATTGTAATACATACCAATTTGGTCATTTTCTTATCATGAAAACATGCAATTTTATATGCGCTTCACATATATCTTGTTGAGATAAACTTAAAACACAATATTTTGGTACGATACTTACATAAGCACATAAATTATGAACAAACAATAATTATTGGATGAGGGCACATGCATAAATATATTTGAGTCGTGCTCTGTGAAAAGGGGGTTTTATGAAAGACGATTTCTACCTAAACTAGATTTTGCTAAGACAAGACTTCCTTTATACAGAAAATACAATAAAAGCAGAAAGTGTAGTCCCTGATAAGCCTGTGCACACTGCACAGGCTAATCAGGGACTTCACTATCCACACATTCATTAAACCCCCTTTTCAAAGAGCATGGCTCATTTGTGAACATTGTCAAGATCACACAACAAGTGCTATTTTTGTCACGACTCTTAACATTAACAACAGCAAAACAATAAAACATTAAATATAAAGAATATAAAGTGTAGAGTTTCCCATTCTCAAATAGACAACACCTGCGCAATGGAACAAATGAGTCCGTCACCTTTAAAAACAGTGCTTAATGTATGTGCCTGAAGTGTTGTCCCAGAAAAGTGACTGAAGTCTGGAAAGGCTCATCAGGGACGACACTTTCCACTTTGAATGGATTCTCCTTCAGAAGGGGCTAAAGAAATATTCCATAAAAGCAGAAAGTGTCTAAAAGGATTAGCAAGTGTGGAATGCACAGGCTAATCTGGAACCACGACTTGAGCACATGCATCAAGTCCAGTTTTACACAGCACTGATTTTTTTTTAAAGATTTAAATGGATATACCAGTACTTGTACTTGAAGATGCATTTCATTCTAAAGAACAGCCATGAGAATTTTTTTATGATTTGTCTGTACAAAATATTTTATTATCAAATGTTTTTGATATTCATGGATATCAACTTATGTAAAATTCAATATGATATTGGTAAAATCATAATAGATGTTTTAACAAGAGCTGAAATTTTAAGAGAAAACTTCATTATTAAATAAATTGATTTAATAATAAACAAGATGTGTTTGTGAAACACAATGTCCCCCTATATGACGTTTGAACATGAAGGATGACCTTGACCTTGACCCTTCACCACTCAAAATGTGCAGCTCCATGAGATACACATGCATTTCAAATATAAAATTGCTAGCTTCAATATTGCAGAAGTGACATTACATGAGCAATTTTGACCCATATATTTGACTTTGAAGGATGACCTTGATCTTGACCTTTCACCACTCAAAATGTGCAGCTCCATGAGATACACATGCATGCCAAATATCAAGTTGCTATCTTCAATATTGCAAAAGTATTCATAAAATAAGCGATTTGAGCCACATATATTTGACCACTGACCTTGAAGGATGACCTTGACCTTTCACTACTCAAAATGTGCAGCTCCATGAGATACACATGCATGCCAAATATCAAGTTGCTATCTTGAATATTGAAATACTGCAAAAGTATACATTAAATAAGCGATTTTGACTCATATATTTGACCTTTGACCTTGAAGGATGACCTTGACCTTTCACCACTCAAAATGTGCAGCTCCATGAGATACATAGGCATGCCAAATATCAAGTTGCTATCTTCAATATTGCAAAAGTTATTGCAAATGTTAAAGTTGGCGCAAACCAACCAACAGACCAACCAACAGACCAACAGACAGGGCAAAAACAATATGTCCCCCACTACTATTGGGGACATACAAAATTATTGTGATAATGTGATTCAACCATTAACATATTAATTTTAACAAATCTCACATGATTTCATGATCCATGAGTACACTGTATATCATAATCCAGCTTTTGTATCAATGAAATAATATTTAAATGTATAATTAATTTAACCATCAGATTAAACTGCAGCCTCACAAAAAACACAAATTTTAGAGATACGCCCTAGAAGTATTGATACATGCATTCTGTAACACTGTTTTTGAGGAGTTCTTCACTGTCATGTTTTAATTATAACTTTACCTCTTTCCAATTTCTCATTCTAAAAAAATTATATTCCCATGGTTGCATAATTATGATGTATCAAATTACAACTAGAGCTTTGTCACAGACGTGATGAATACCCCCACATGCCGCATTGACAAATAATATTTGTATGTCGTCTTCACAAAAAACAGCGGACATCATGCTCAATTTTTAAAACGCACTTAGTGACCCCTTGACCTTGTTTTTGACCCAGAAAGGCCCATGTTTTAACTTGGCCTTAAGATCATCTCCATAAAACTTCTGACCAAGTTTGGTGAAGATCGGATGTAAACTACTTGAATTAGAGAGCGGACACCATGCTGAATGTTAAAAAACGAACTAAGTGACCCTGTGACCTAGTTTTAATCCCCGAATGGCCCAATTTCAAACTTGTCCTAGAAATCATTTAGATAAAACTTGTGACCAAGTTTGGTGAGGATTGGATGAAAACTACTTGAATTAGAGAGCGAACAACATGGTGAGGTTAAAACACACTAACATACCCCGTGACCTAGTTTCTGACCTGGCATGACGCATATTCAAACTTGACCTAGACATCATCTAGATACAACTTCTGACCAAGTTTGGTGAAGATTGGATGAAAACTACTTGAATTAGAGAGCGGACAACATTGTGATGTTTAAAACGCACTTAGTGACCCCATGACCTTGTTTTTGACCTGGCATGACCCATATTCAAACTTGCCCTAGACATTATCAAGATACAACTTCTGACCAATTTTGGTGAAGATTGGATAAAAACTACTTCAATTAGAGATCAGACATCATAGTGAGGTTTAAAACACACTAAGTGACCCTGTGACCTAGTTTTTGACCCGGCATGGCCCATGTTTGAACTTGACCTACACATCATCTAGTTACAACATCTGACCAAGTGTGGTGAAGATCGGATTTAAACTACTTGAAATAGAGAGCGAACACCATGCTCAATTTGTAAAACGTACTAAGTGACCCTGTGAACTAGTTTTTGATCTGGCATGGCCCATGTCCGAACTTGGCCTTTAGATCATCTAGATAAAACTTCTGACCAAGTTTGGTGAAGATCAGATGAAAACTACTTGATTAAGAGAGCGGACTCCATGCTGAATGTTTAAAAACGCACTAAGTGACCCCGTGACCTAGTTTTTGACCCGGCAAGGCCCATGTTCAAACTTGGCCTTCAGATCATCTAGATGCAACTTCTGATCAAGTTTGGTGAAGATCAGATGAAAACTACTTGATTAAGAGAGCGGACAACATGCTGAATGTTTAAAACGCACTTAGTGACCCCATGACCTTGTTTTTGACCCGGCAAGGCCCATGTTAGAACTTGGCCTAGACATCATGTAGATACAACTTCTGACCAAGTGTAATGAAGATCGGATGAAAACTACTTGAATTAGAGAGCGGACAACATGCTGAATGTTTAAAACGCACTAAGTGACCCCGTGACCTAATTTTTGACCTGGCAAGGCCCATGTTCGAACTTGGCCTAGACATCATGTAGATACAACTTCTGACTAAGTTTGGTGAAGATCGGATGAAAACTACTTGAATTAGAGAGCGGACACTTAATACAGACAGACCAACCGACCGACAGACAACTTCACTCCTATATGCCCCCCTAAACTTCATTTGTGGGGGTATAACAAGAATTGTAAAACAGAGCAAGGAATGAAGAGACAAAGGAATGTACATTGAATGACCTGATGTTTCAATGTATACCTGTTATATCTGTTTCACATTACTTACTCAGATAAAACAGTTTCACACTCACAACTCCATTGTAAAACGCCATGTTCTGTATAAATTAGGCCTAATGAATGTGCGCAAAATGTCATCCCAGATTAGCCTGTGCAGTCCACACAAGCTTATCAGGGACAACACTTTCACACCTAACGAAAAATTATGTTTAAAGGAAGTCTCTTCTTTCTGAAAATCAAGTTTAGGCAGAAAGTTTTGTCCAAGGTTAGCCTGTGCAGATTTTACATGTGCATTAAGCCCAGTTTTCCCAGAACATGGCTCATATAACCTGGGTTAAGATGCAGGATGATTCAAACAATTTAATTCTGTGAACGCAATTTATATGCAGCATAACAAATGATAGCATACATAACAATACTGTTGCGTTATTTCAGGCAATATGTATAATGCAGAAGCACTGAGTAACATTTATATAGAAATACAGGAATTGTATAACTCTATGGGGATCAGTATCACAGACAGATGCAACTGACATTGTACCACTTCTAGTTCCAAATATTCACAATGTTACCATTAAGTAACTACACTGGGTAAAACTCAAAAAATGCACTGCCTGGAAAAAACCCACATCAAAGTAGGTAAAATGGACATCAAATTTAGTTATTATTGAGGTAGTCAATTAAAACATGTATTAACTTAAGTTAGTTTGATTGCAGCCTATGAGACCAAAATAAGCCATAAAACATACTCCAAAATATTGAGGTCAGAAAAAGCAGAAAACAGATTGCAAGTCTTTTGATATTTTCTTAGCCTCTGCGTTAAATGAAAAGTCTCTGTTGTATTTCACCAGATCTTGCGGAATGGTTACTATGTAGATTTGGGTGAAATTAACCATTTCCCACTCAAAAGCAAAATGAAAATGACTTTGTGCAAACAGCATAAAACCAGAACAGCCTGCCAGTTACTCGCAATGTATTCAAGTTTTATGCTGTTTGCTGCTGATCAGTATGTATGGGTTGAAAATGAAGCCTTTAAAACTTGAATCTAGCAAGAAAGGTCTTCTATTAAATATATATTTTTAAGGGACCAAAAATGCGTACCTAAAAAACGTATCTATGTGGTAAAGGGTTAATTAATGCACCCTACATTGTATCGTGGAATATTCAGCACATATGTGCAAGCCTTTTCTGGAGGATCATACAAGCCATACTCTAGGACAACTAGATTAATGTTCACATGAGTAAAGCGTTGTCCCAGGAAAGTCTGTGCAGTCTTCACAGACTAATCATGGACAACAATTTAAGCTTTTATGAAATGTTTCGTTAAAAAGGGGTCTCCTATAAACAAAATAAAGTCAAGGCGGACAGAGCTGTTCTTAATTATACTGTGCAGATTGCATGGGCTTATATGGGACTACACTTTACTCACGTGCATTAAACCCAGTTTTTAAAGAGGGCAATTAATATGTTTATACTTAAAATGAGCTCATCATTAAATATTATTGCTTGATGAAGATTAAACATCAGATTTGTGTTATCTGTAATCCAAGATATCCAAGTTGCAGAAAAAATACAGAACTTAACACACCTGTGTATTAAAATAGCTTTTGAAGTCAACTATGACTCACACTGTCTTTACAATGCCATGTTTAAATGATTTTCACCATTAATTGTATGAATGCACTGCATTTAATTTAGGTTATTGCATCCGAAATGTATTGCACAAATTGTGTCACCCAAAAATCAACGCAATGCTAAATTCTGCGATGAACATCTTTTGCATCTAAAGGTCATGGTTAATGCTTAAATGCTTCATCAAAAGGTTAATGTGAGATATTGAAAATGCAAAAACATGTTTGCAAAAAACATATCATTAAAATAACTATTTAAATAACTTTGAGAATAATAAATATATGATAAATCAACAAATGCAATAAATATTAAATAAAAATAAATATTATTATGGTGTTTAAGCAAGTTCCTCTGACATAACATAGCAATTAAATATATATAATTGGAAAATATAAAAAGTGAACAGTTCTGCAGAGTTAAATTTAACAAGCAATTAATGATTGTTTTATTAGCTTTCAAAGCAATAAATAAATACATGTTTTAAAAATTTATATTTTATGCATGTCTTAAAAAATACATAAATACATATAAATGTATAGTAACATTTAACAAACTTCATTTAAACGTGACAAAGTACATCATAACTCTTTTTAATTTAAAAAAATAACCAACAACAATGCAATCCCCCTTCCCCCAATCCTTGACACCACAGGCTATGGTGCAACATGTTTTATGATAATTTAAGCTTTCCTTGCCATGCTGAACTCATCATTATCCTAGTCTCTCTGGTGCAGAAAAAAACAAATATATGTCTAGGAACTTTAAACACATTTAATTTGGCAGTCATATTTATTCAAAACTCTGATGTTTAAAAAAAATAACACCAATAACAGTATAATTTTTCCCAAAAAATCATTGAGACCATAGCCTATGGTATAACATGTATCACGACAAATTAAGCTTTTCGTGCAATGCTAAACTCTTCATTATCCGAGTCACTCAGGTGATTTCCAAGGTCATGATCGTCATCCTCCTGACTCAGACGGTCGAATCCCTTGCGGGTATTGAGGAAATTGCCGATATTGAATATGTGTTTAGGACCTCTGTTCCTACGGCACCTGCTGAAGTAGCCTGCAAAACAGCGCCGGGAGTATTATACTTATGTTATTTACAATTACAGCTCCAATACATTTACCAGGCTCTATTGAACACAATAAGCTTAAATTATAGGCCTGCATTGTTTCCTATATTTGCAGTTGGTTTTTAGTCATGCAAGTTTCCCACATTTCAAAGAGGCTATAGGAGTATAATTTGTAACAAACATTTCAATCGATTTAAAGTGCTTCCAGTATAGAAATAAATGTATTGATCATTCAGGTTTTTTAATTTATTCATGCAAATAGGTCAGTGCAAGGTTAATATTGGCGAGCTATACCTTGAGGAAATCTGAAGATATGATCTATATGTTGTGACACTCCTACAGTCTAGCGTTATTTTCATGGCTATTGGTTCTAGAACACTTTAAAACTCTAGTTTTACAAAAAAAACACCGCATAACGGGTGCCACACTCGGCTGCGGGTGCAGTTTAAAAAAAATGAAAGCTTGTCAGATTTAAAAAAAAAAAATTCGGGTCACAGTGACCTTGACAAATCTTGACAAAATGTTAAGGTTTTAGCACGACGCGGACAGCCGACGACACGACGACGGACACGACACAACGAGCTGGCTATGACAATTCCTCGGGTTTTCTCCGAAAACAGCAGAGCGTAAAATAAGTTTTTAGTGCTTCTAAATATTTTAACACTGTCTTTTTTTCAAATTTCTTATTATGTGCCTTATTTATGGATACCATTAGATCAGCAACTTATCATAGTTAGATTACTAGTTTCTGCTGTGAACCATATGCTGAGGTGAAAATAAAACTGAAACTACTGATACCATACTTAAAATATTAGAATAAATATAACGGTCATAATTATTGTTTAAACAAACCTTATAGCAATATAAAGTTCTTTACTAATCAGTTTCCAATTTTTGTGATAAGAATTGGAAAGTATATGCCATTGTTCTATAGCTTTTCATCTAGAAACATTTAGGACCAACCAAACAATAAATAACAATGAGTTAAAAAAAAACTGTAATTTGAATAAGTCCAAGTCAAAAAGTAGGTCAATGCAGAGGTCAAAATGAGTTCAGATGATGTTTGTATGTTGATATTGCTAAAAGACATCATCCATTTAAGTATAAAATATTTGTAGCAAGCAGTATTGTTGTTAGACAAAACATATCATTTTTGGTTAACCAAAGAAAACTTATGAATCTACGGTCAAAAGTAGGTCAATGTAAAGGTCAAAACAAGGTCAGGAGATCTGGGTGTGTTAACCCTTTCCCACTCAAATAAGTTTTAAATTTTACGCATTTGTAGTAACGAAAGTTAAATTTAATTCAAGACCTTTCTTACTAGATTCAAGTTTTAAAGGCTTCATTTCCAACCCTTAGATACTGATGAGCAGCAAACAACATAAAACCTGAACAGATTGAGTTACTCGCAGGCTGTTCTGGTTTTATGCTGTTTGCACATACCTATTTTCACTTTGCTTCTGAGTGAAAAAGGGTTAAAAGTGATCAAAATCATAATCAATTCAAGAATCAAAGGCTTTGTACGAAGTACTGTTGATATAATGCAAAACATGTCATTTTGGGTTAACCGCATACAGTCGGATGAACGAAGAAAAGAACAGGCAGGCTGACCACTTTATATCTACTGGCTTCTGCAGTTGCTAAGGGCGTAAGCATTAACTTCCTATCACTGCAACTACAGGATAAGCTTGTTGAACCGATCTGTTAGACATAACTTAAATCAGGGTTATATACCCCAACTTTTAATTGCGTATATGGTTTTGATGAAAAGAAAAACATATTTCTATGTGTAGGTAGACAATAACATCTCTGGATCAACACATGCTGGAGAAAATAACAAGTTTATCAACCTGTATCTATATATTCCAAACCAGTAGGAAAGATCTCAAGTCATTAAAGGCCAAGATACATAGATGCTTGTCTACAAATGAATTTGATGTATAGGAAAGAATTACCATCTTTATAGAAAATTGAAATTACTAAAATGTTATTTAAGAAATAATACTTGGTCATAGACTGTAGTTGAATAACCCTCAACCTGAAGTTAAAAGGTGTATGTGTTGTATAAAGAGTACCAAGCACGAGTGAAATGAAGCCATACATCTAAACTTGTGGTCATGGGTTAATTGACTATGTATTATGGCCTACAGGAATTATTTTTCTTTTTCATTTCACTGAATATTTATCCTCATTTGTGTCTTTAAGGCAACAAAATATTTATTTTAAAGCTCCACCAATAATCGTTAAGTAATCTGTTCCGTTGATTAATTTTCATCATATAGTCCCATAAATTAACTAGTTGTTAAAGAAGCAAATAAAAAAACAGGCAAAGGGATGCATACATTGAATTGAAATTCTATTTGTTGTAAGCCGAAACGGAGACAACAAAAAATCCATTGTTTAAAGATAATAGTGAATGACTCTAGCAATCCAATGTTACAACAATAAAGAACACTTACTTCAAAACTGTAAATCGTGGCGTGAATCACAAAACACCAAGTGAGATTTTGCTGTAATTAATCGACTATATGGAAACTAGGTCATTTTACGCATTTGTTTACAGTACATGTATTTGGCATGTGACTTTCACTGATAAAAATGTGATTATAATTTTATCACACAAGGTATAACATATCTGTTTCATTGTTTGTTGATAGTGCATGTTTGAAATGTGTAAGCTCTGCCAATAATTATACTAATAATTACTAGTTCATTTTTGTTTATATGCAATTTTGCATATGCCTGTTTTCAACAATAACTTTGTGTCAATTTGCCAGTTATTCACAACCTAACTTAAAGAGACAAACAGGTTTATTAAGAAATGGTTGTCATTATATGATAGAAGGAACTTGAGATCTTTCTAAAATAACCATCTCCTTAAGTAAACATGAAACCGTCAGAGAAGGGTGATGCTCCCCAAAGGTTTTTTTGTCACAATATTGCACTATATATTCAGATAAAAGGAAACGTCTTGAGGGGCATAACTTTGGACAAAATAATACGATGGATGGTTTAGCAACTTAAAAATTTCAAAGGGCCACAACTCTCTAAATAAATCATCTAACCAGAACCTACAAAAAACATGCACATCTCCTCAAGGTAGTTAAGCTTCCCATAAAGCTTCATTGAATTCCAGTCAGTAGTTGGGGAGAAATAGCCCGGACAAGAATTGCACTATATGTACAGTTTATAGAACATTTCAAAGGGCCATAACTCTGTGAAAAATCATCGGACCATAACCGGCTGATAATATGCACATCTCCTATTGGTAATGAAGCTTCCCATAAAGTTCCATTGAATTCCCATTATAAGTTGCTGAGAAATAGCTCGGACAAGAATTGCACTATATGTACAATGGAAAAATTTCAAAGGGCCATAGCTCTGTGAAAAAAATCATCCCACGAGAACCGGCTGATAATATGCACATCTCCTCTTGGTAGTGAAGCTTCTCATAGTTTCATTGAATTCCGGTCATTAGTTGCTGAGATATAGCCCTGACAAGAATTGCACTACATATGTATATGTACGGTTAATGGAAATTTCAAAGGGCCATAACTCTGTGAAAAATCATCTGACCAGAACCAGCTGATAATATGCACATGTCCTCTTGGTAGTGAAGCTTCCCATAAAGTTTCATTGAATTCCGGTCATTAGTTGCTGAGAAATAGCCCGGACAAGAATTGCACTATATGTACAGTTAATGGAAAATTTCAAAGGGCCATTACTCTGTGAAAAATCCGACCAGAGCCCGCTAATAATATGCACATTTCCTCTTGGTAGTGAAGCTTCCCATAAAGTTTAATTGAATTCCGGTCATTAGTTGCTGAGAAATAGCCCGGACAAAAATTGTGCACGGATGGACAGACAGATGCACACACGCACGGACTGACGAAGCGGCGACTATATGCTCCCCCCAAAATAAATTTAGGGGGAGCATAATAAATGTAAAATAAACTTTTTCTGTTCAAACAATGCCAACCCAAAACAATGTCAATCACACCAACTTCATGCCTGCATTTTCCAACATAAAAATATGTCAATAAACAACTCTGAAGATGTATAATATAGTTGCTGTCTCTACCTGGAAAAAATAACCTGTAACAGAAACCCAGATCAAAAACAAATGATAAATCCATCAGTAAGGTCAAACAATCCTGCCATTTGTTAATATGGATCTCGCCCGTCCACAATTTGTATCAACAAAACCTCACCTCTCGATCTGCAGCTTGCTTCTGTTTGCATACTATCCTGCCTATAAACATGGCAAGTGAACAGGAACAATGGTTAATATATCTTAGTGAACATTAAAGTGTAATAAACACCTTTTTGCAATAACTTTGTTTTCAGAACCTTGATGCATGTAAGACTCTGCTTTTAATGGAATAAATGGTATAAAATTGTCTACGGAAGCAATAAATAATGTATTTATATAACAACTAAATCAAAAACAAATGCTGTACCTGTTATATAGCCCTGCGTTTGACAGCTATGCAACAATGCAACATACATACAAATATTCTCCTGTGTTATAACTTATAAGTCATGTATTTCATTATGAGGCAAGTACAAATGAAAATCGTGATTAAACCCAAAACATGTTTGAAATACAAAATGTAAATAAAGAAGAAATGATAATTTTCCAACCATTGCAAAAAGAATGGAGGTTTTGGATTGAATGCAAAACATAAGTTTTTCTACCTGAAACCAAAACCCCACCATTCAGCAAAATAGGAATCTCAGCAAAGCTTTGCCCAAAATGGTAGGTTACAACTGGGTATTTATCTTGGTACTTACACATAGTTCATACCACCAGATAGACAACAGGCATTTGCTATTTTCTGGCCAAAGTCATCTTCGAAAGACAAACAAGAGCTCATTGTAAAGCATATATGCTTAATGACTTGCAGTCTCCTTGTTAATATGTGCAATTGTTACAGATATTTGGAACAAAAGACCTTGACCTAAAAATTGATAGGCTTCTTCCTTCCTTACCAAGCAACCAACATACCAATCTTGATAATGTTAAATCAAAGGGTTTTCAAGGTATTGTGCAGAATGATTCCATATTACAAGCCCAAGTGACTGACCTTTAAACCTCAAAACAAGCATCTTCCTTTCAGCCATGTGACCAATATAACAAGTTGAATGATCTCCAGCTGTTACTAGACAGTAATACTTTCAGACTCCTACTATTGTAAGTGGGCATACATATTTACTTTAACAAGACAAAAGATACATATCTGCCTTCATATTGACTTGGATCGTGCTCTGTGAAAAGGGGGCTTAATGCATGTGTGTAATGTGTCTTCCCAGATTAGCCTGTGCAGTATGCACAAGCTAATCAGGGACAACACTTTCTGTCTAAACTTGATTTTTGCTAAGAAAAGACTTTCTTGAAATGAAAAATATCATAAAAGCGAAAAGTGTCGTCCCTGATTAGCCTGTGTGGACTGCACAGGCTAATCTGGGACGACACTTATTGCACACGCATCAAACCCCTTTTTCACAGAGTACGGCCCATATCAGTTGTGTCCAGCTGTTTATACAATATCTACACTATTCATCTGTGTGCCTTGACATATAATTTATTGATGCAAATTGTAACGTTACAGATTCTATACCCTGAACATTTTGTTTGGAATGATAGAAGAGCCTGTTATATTTTTCTTATAACTATTGAAGCTGGTAATGTTTTTCAATATCACCTGTAATGTTCTAAATGAATGGAGGGATGTAATGAACAGTGGTCTGGCAATGCCTACTGATAAGCCCCGCCTACAGCCAGACTCGGCCAATAAGATCGCTTGCTGTATTCCATATGCTTGTTTCGTTGGTAGTTCCTTTTAGATAGTCATGGCGAATCAACGTGTTAAAAACCTATCCCTTTTGGATCTTGTATAAACTTATCCCTTTACGGGTCCAGGCAATAAATACATACTTAACATTAAGAACAATAGAACATTACATCACCTATTCTAGTGAATAAATGTCTTTTAACCAGAAGCTTGACGCATGACAAGGAAGTCAATTAAGCAAGAATATAAAAGAAGTGTACGTCATTGACGAACAATCGTCCTTCAATTCAACAATGAAAGCAAGTTACTGAACTCGGTATCATTATTAGAAGCCATGTCACAGCACGGTAATAACACAAGTAACATATGGGGTGTGTCAATCAAGCACCATATAAAACCTATCAAAGTCTAATAAAGTGTGACACTTTCACATTTAAGAGCCATGTAATATAACTGTAATAATACTTTTTACTGTATTTTTAAACTGTGTTCATGCGCCGCATGGTCACAGTTTTATTTTATGAGGATTAAAAAAAATTCAATAAAAAATCCAGTTTTGTAGTAAAATCAATTTAAATGATGCTATTATATATGCAAGAATCTATTTTAATTATAATATGTCAAACTTAATCAATACAACATGTTAAACTTCATATTATGTACTGTTGAAAAAAAACCAATTTATTCCCAAATTGATGTCTGATCCAACTTCACATAATACTGTGTTTAGTATTCAATTAACACTTACAAAAACAAACAAAATTAGAAGTGCTTGATGTGAAAAACAAAGAAACAATAAACATGCTATAACCTTTGTAAATGTTACACTTTTTTAAAATTGAAAATCGAAGTAAAGTAAAGGACAACACAATTCATCTTGGCTATTAAACACTAATACTTACGTCTTAGACATCACAAAATAAATGCTTAGTATGTGTTGATATACCAGAGTCTTATAACAGATACTGTTATAACAAGAAACCGTGGGAGACGGGTGATGCTCCTCAAAGTTTTTTTTGTCACAATATTGCACTATATATTCAAATAAAAGGAAACGTCTTGAGGGCACAGTAGTTGGGGGGACAATTTTTTTTTTATAAATAATTTCAAAAGGTCATAACCCTGTGAAAAATCATCCGGCCAGAACCCGCTGATAATATGCACATCTCCTCTTGGTAGTGAATCTTCCCACAAAGTTTCATTGAATTCCGGTCATTAGTTGCTGAGAAATAGCCCGGACAAGAATTGCACTATATGTACAGTTAATGGAAAATTTCAAAGGGCCATAACTCTGTGAAAAATCATCCGACCAGAACCGGCTGATAATATCAACATCTACTCTTGGTAGTGAAGCTTCTCATTAAGTTTCATTGAATTCCCGTCATTAATTGCTGAGAAATAGCCCGGACAAAAATTGTGCACGGCCGGACGGACACATGGACACACGGACGGATGGACGAAGTGGCGACTATATGCTCCCCCAAAAATTTTTGGGGGAGCATAATAACAAATGTGGCCATTCAATGAAACCATGCTTTCAATATTTTACCAATTTATTAACTTTGCTTTAATTAAACTGTGCAATCCAAAGCACTGTGCAATTCCAAGCTATGTCTGCATGCAAGCTTGCTATATCAAACATTTTATCAAGGTTAGTCAAAGCAAACTAAAGTTATTGAAAGAAAACCCAATGTTTGATGAAGCCCACTCACTGAACCCCATTACTTTAACCAGATTTTTGAATCAGAGGGTAATTCACCAAATACACTGATTTAGATAATAATTTATATGAAAGACCACACACTCCAACACACACATTTTAATGTGTTCCTTTTTAAACAATTCCCTTCAAATAACACTGAACACTATAAACACTTGACCTGTTTGTCACTGCTTACCTGTATGATAGAGCCTCACAAGGATTGTGATGACAATCAAGATCAGCACAGGTACCACAAGCAAGGCCCCTATGATCAGTGATGCACCCATTCCATCCTCTGTGTCAATGGCTGAAAGAGCCGGAAGGCAGTAATTACTATAAAATTACTGTATTGTTATTTGAGTCAAACTCTGTGAAAACTGGGCCTATTCATGAAGGTAAAGAGTCGTTCAAGATTGGCCAGTGCAGTCTGCACAGTCTAATCAGGGATAACAGTTTTTACTTTGAAGGTATTACTTATTTTTTTAAGTAAGTCTCATCACATCGAAAATCCCGTTTAGGCAGAAAGTGACGTCCCTGATTACAGACTAATCTGAGACAACACTTTACGCAAACCATTAAGCCCATTTTTCCCAGAACACAACTCACATTATCAACATGGCTCAAAAGAGGTTTTATCTGCATTCATAGAATCTAGTAAAACCTCATCAGATGTGAAGATACAACTAATGTTTATACATTTACCCACCATTAATAGTTTCATTCAAATAATATCTATTGATAGGGTGCTTTAGAAATAATTTTAAACATGTAAGCTTTGTTTGTACATAATAAATTGTTTAAAAAAAATCTCACCCATTCAGGAGTAAGTCAATTGTTTTTGTGATGTCAAACACTATTTGTATTTTTCAAAATGTATGAAGTGCGATGAAGTTTAATGAAGGGAGAAACCCTAATTAAATGCATGGGTGTTGTGCAGTCTTCACAGGCTAATATGAAAGGACACTTTCTGCACAACCTTGATTTTTGTTCAAAAGACACTTCCTGCAAATGAAAAAGTCCAAAGAAGCAAAAAAGGGTCATCCCTGATTAGCCTATGCAGACTGCACAGGCTAATCTGGGACAACAATTTAGGCACATGCATTAAAATCCCAAGCACATCTTTATTACTGAGTATTTAAGCCAAATGTTTGTGCGTTTTGATGCCTAGCAGAGTAAGTTCATCTCTGTGTTGTTTTCACAGCTCCAAGACTAATAAGACTGGTACTGATAATATTGTAAAATATTAAATATACATGATGACATTCTTGTAAAAACAGATAATATGTGGTGTACAATTAATTTCTATTACATTCTTTATATATAATATCAAATTTGGATTAAAATAAAAAACAAAGCAATAAATAACACGACTTTGAATGTCAAACTCAAAAAAGTAGAATACAAGAATCATTAATTAAAGGTATAATGTTACTAATTAGTTCTCTACTTATTCTCTATATAGATTCAGTCTAAAGAATCAGCCTGCAGTTGTTAAGTATAATCAGTATTAATTTTCCACACCAAATTTTAATTTACTGACTATCCCATATGACACTGAACCTGTTAAAACTTTTGTAACAGAAAGAGACAATTGTTATCAACAGTGCATCTATGGAAAACATAGTATTTAGACTAGATTATTATGTGCCATGCAAGACAACTTTTTGAACCATATAAGTACGAACAGATCAAATGAACAAGTAAACAACAATAAAAAGACATGAGATGGCTTTAATTTAAGAAATTATACATTCAAACATAACTAGAGCTTTGTCACAGACGTGACGAATACCCCCACATGAAGAGCGGTTGAAAAGTACTTGAAATAGGGAACACCATGTTGAATGTGTAAAACGCACTAAGTGACCTCGTGACCTAGTTTTTTGCTTGGCATGGCCCATGTTCAAACATGGCCTAGAGATCATCTATATAAAACTTCTTACCAAGTTTGGTGAAGATTGGAAGTAAACTACTTAAATTAGAGAGCGGACACCATGCTCATTGTTTAAAACGCACTAAGTGACCCCGTGACCTGGCTTTTGATACGGCAAGGCCCATGTTCTAACTTGGCCTTAAGATCATCTAGATAAAACTTCTAACCAAGATTGGTGAAGATCGGATGAAAACTACTTGAATTAGAGAGCCGACAACATGCTTAATGTTTAAAACGCACAAAGTGACCTTGTGACCTTGTTTTGACATGGCATGACCCATATTCAAACATGAGCTAGACATCATCTAGATACAACTTCTGGCAAATTTTGGGTTAAGATCGGACGAAAACAACTTGAATAAGAGAGTGGACACTTAAAACAGACCAACCGATCAACAAACCGACAGACAAGTCCACTCCTATATACTCCCTAAACTTAATAAGTGTACAAAATAATTGATTTGCAAAAGTAAATAAAGTTTAATAGGAACACAATGAACATTTAGCAAAGCAAGCAGTTAAGGTTTGGAAATGAATCCTCAATCATTGTAATATTATTACAACGTTCATATCAAAAGAATTTATGTTCACACTCACTATATTTATGATGCAGCAGCAATAACTGGTAAATGCCAAATGAAATATTTATTCATTGCAGTCAGTTGGTTTACATTGATGATGTATTTGACTGGTGCTAAGGGTTAAAATTATCATAATCACTTTGTTAATTGTTTTTTGCAGGTTAGAAACAGGAAGCAGGTGTCATCAGTGTCTGGTGATAAAGTGCTGAAACTGATGTTTAAAGTTAAATGAGCATACAGAAAATCCAGACATCTCCCAGGACAGGAGTACAAGAGCCTCATTTTGGAACATTATGCCTTTCCCATAATTTTTCGTAAAGTAAAGTTAACCCATTAAAAAACAGTGCTCCTTATAGCAATAGCCAAAACTCTTGAGCCATATGTGGTATGGTAACTTAGATTAAAAGTGATACAAAATGCTTGTTTTCATTTTTTGTGCCACAATA
Organism: Dreissena polymorpha; assembly: GCF_020536995.1. Classification (NCBI taxonomy): domain Eukaryota; kingdom Metazoa; phylum Mollusca; class Bivalvia; order Myida; family Dreissenidae; genus Dreissena; species Dreissena polymorpha. The sequence continues at coordinate 99,140,440 of NC_068358.1, read as the reverse complement.
TATTCCATGTTAATTTCCTGCCATGATATTTGAACATTTAAAAGCAAACGCAAGACTGGCTTCAGGCAGCGTTGAAACAAAAAACATGCAAGACTGGCTTCAGGCAGCGTTGGAACAAAAACATATTCATGAGAACTTCGTTGTGCTTTTTAAGGAGCCCGAAGCCAATCTTGCGTTCGCTCGTAAATATTTGGATATCGTAGCCGGTAATTCTTATGGATTATTGTGACACACACACAAATCAAGACAAGCATTTTGTATCGCCTAAAACCTATGTTGCCAGACTACATCTAGCCTTGAAATTTTGGCTATTGCTATAAGGAACATTGATTTTTTATGTGCTAACTATATTTTTTTGAAAAATTGTATGAAATATTCATTGATTTCGAGTGTTCATGGACTTAAAATGCATGTTTGAACAAGAGATGTGTTTGTCAGAAACTCACTGCCCCCTAATGCGCTGCTTTTGTTGTTGACCTTTGACCTTGAAGGATGGCCTTGACCTTTCACCACTCAAAATGTGCAGCTCCATGAGATACACATGCATGCCAAATATCAAGTTGCTATGTTCAATATTTTAAAAGTGATTGCAAAACTTTACTGTAAGGTTAAAGTTTTGGGGCAGAATAACAGAATGACGGAATGACAGACAGAAAGGCCAAAAACAATATACCCCCTATCATTTGATCCGGGGGCATAAAAATGTAGTCTCAGAATAGCCTGTTCAATACCCACAGGGACAACACTTTCTGCTTTTATGGACTTTTTTTGTTTAAAAGAAGTCTCTTTTTAAAAAAAGTCCAGTTTTAGGCGTAAAGTGCTGTCCCTGTGCAGTTTGCACAGGCTCATCTGGACAACACTTTATGGCAATACATCAAGCCCAGTTTTCCCAGAATGAGCCTCAATAGCACCATAAAGCTGACTACTAAATTGGAGCTCTCTCTCAGGGTTAGTGATCGTACTAATGGAGCCACAAGTATTTTGAGAAATGATTTAGAGGATAATTGTTGCTTCTCAGTCAATCAGCAATTTTCTTTATCAAGAGGTTATAGACTCCTTTGTTATATTTCAGATGTTCCAATGCTGTCCCAATGACAGAAGGACAAGCAGACCAGGATAACATGGTTTCTGGCAAGACAGATTACACAAGTTGCATTACAAGGAGGCATGCCAACACAAGCCTCACAAAGGGCATAGGTTGCTACAATTCTGAGACACAAAAAGCTGAAATATGCAGAACTCTAACACGGCATGCAACTTGTTTTCTATAGACAAAGAAGGAAATCAAGTGTGGGTTATTCTGCAATAACTTAAGGGCGGAGCTTAATGTTTCGAAAATAGTTTCAAATAAATAAAGAAAATATTGCAGTAAAATGCACGTGCTAAAACCCGCTCTAAAAGAGATGTAATAAATGAAGCATGTATATAAATGTAATGAAACAACAAATTGTATATTTGGTGATAAGTGGCATAACCACGCCTACAAAGAATGTTATTTGTTAGGAAACGTATTTCAGAAAACATTTAAAGCAAGTCAGCTTTTCAGTAGCATCAATAAACGTGACGTCATTAAGTTTCTACGATTGTTGTTTTCAATTAAAGTGAAGTCATTTGCAAAATATTTATGAATGAAAACGACGTCATATGTTTGTACAATTCAATGACGTCAATAAATAGTGAACTGTGTACTAAGAAGGGCGGAGTATTGAAAAATATAGTTTACATCCTAAAGCTTAAACTAAATCAATCAGAATCGTGTTAGAATCGAAATAATATTTTTCTATGATGGCTTATTGTCGAATAACCCACAGTTAGTTGTATAGATGCGCGTTATCAAATAACTTGTGCTTCGCACTCGTGATTTAATTCCTACGCATCTATACTCCTTACTGTGGGTTATTCGACAACAAACCATGATAGAAAAATATTATTTCTTAAACAATATACGCACAATGCTGAAATGTTATGACACAGTTCATGCAAATGGAATAGGTTGCTACATTACACAATAATGAGTTATTTCAAGGGTAACGATGCTTGGAAGCTATTGATAACTGTGCTGTTATTCACAAATTCCAGGTTTTACTCACAGCTATATGTGGTGAGCTAATATCTAAGCAACAAAAACCTAGATATACAGTGGACTAACATATGAGTCGTGTTCTGAGAAAACTGGGCATAAATGCAAATGCGTAAAGTGTCGCACAGGCGTATCAGGGCCGACACTTTCCGCTTTTATCAAATTTTTCGTTTAAATGAAGTCTCTGCACAGGCTAATCTGGGATGGCACTTAAAGCACATGCATTAAGCCCAGTTTTCTTAGAACGTGACACATTTAAGCAACAAGCAGCTAGCTACACAGTGAGGAATACATCACATGCAGCGCAACAAGGAGCTAGCTACACAGTGAGGAATACATCACATGCAGCGCAACAAGCAGCTAGCTAAACAGTGAGGAATACATTATATAAAGCGCAACAAGCAGCTAGCTTCACAGTGAGGAATACATCACATTTAGCGCAACAAAAAGCTCGCTACACAGTGAGGAATACATCACATTTAGCGCAACAAACAGCTAGCTACACAGTGAGGAATACATCATATACAGCGCAACAAGCAGCTAGCTACACAGTGAGGAATACATCACATTCAGGGGATGCAGAGATTTCTGCAACTCACACTCTGTTTTAGGGAGGTCGTTGGCTTGATCTGCACTTGTGGCATGATCCTTGGCCCCAGCTAAGCCTTTATTGCCGGCCGCTGTATGTGTGAGGTCAATGTTGTTCACGTTACCAGCTACTTTGTTGCCAACATTCGGCTTACTATTGGCGCCATTCAAGTCTTTGTTTGAATTAAGACTGCCGTTTGTATTTTTGCCACTGTTACTGCTAACAATGATAGTATTAGCAGCAGTGGTTGCAACTGTGTTGCTGTTGTTATCAACAGATACCTGAGGTAATGCTGCAATAAAATAGTTCAATGATGCATGTATATGGGGCATGGAAGTGCAGTTTACCCTGTGAGATATGACATACATTTTGTACTTATAAGTGCATACATTTCTCAAAAGCTTATGCACATATACAGACATGAATCTTAGACAATACTTCTTGAAAACATGATTATCAATACTTCTCAATAACACATAATTCAATAATGGTTAAACTGCAATATCTAAAAGGAGGCCCAAGCATTCTTGATAAATAATTTTATACTTATGTCATCTTTCCAATTTTGAGGAAAAAACTGTATAAGTAAGGTAGGGGAAACATGTCTACCATCATACATACAGTTAAATAATGTATAAAGACTTCATATCTGTATATTTTATTGTGTTGCAAGCCAGACAATCTTTTAATACAGCAACAAAATCATAACATATTGTAACAGACAAGTCCATTTTACTGATTTTGATCATTCCTGATGTTGATCAGAAGCAGTGAAATATGAACAATCGAACAAGACTGCATGTGGTACTATGGATGTGCACCTACCTGAGTACATAGTTTGGTCCATCTTAAACTTCCAGACCTTACTAGGGTTCAACTCCCCCACATACACAACATGGTCCCTGTCATCCACAGCTAGATCATGGGGGTGCATCAGGCCCTGAAAATAAAGGGAACTGTCTATTAAGGTCTTGCTCATATTTGCTACAATACATTTGTTGTGTGCTCTGTAAAAGTAGCACCTAATGCATTTGTATCAAGTATCATCCTATATTAGCCTATGCAGTTTCACATGCTACTCATGGACGCCGCTGATTTCACATTTAAAAGAGACTTCCTTCAAATGAAAAAATCCATTAAAGGGATGAGTGTGGACCCTGAATTTACCTGTGCTGACTGCACTGGTAAAATTGGGATGACAACTTACACAAAAGTATAAGCCCAGTTTTTCCCAGAGCATAGCTTATTGCATACTTACAGTGAGGATTCCTGAGAGACTGTTCCACTACTTAAAGACTACTGGTTGTGTACGTAATTCCAGCCACTTTTGGGACCATTTTAACAAAATCTTTTGTTTTAGGCAACTGGTTGAAACAAAACTTCACATATATAATCCTGGGTTCAAAACACCCCTAGCATGAAAATTTCAATAGAATTAGATCAGTGTATGTTACTTTTATCAACAGAAATTAATGACATATTAACTATCAATTTTCTTAGGGCTATTGTACCTAAAAAAATGGCCACTTTTCAGTTTAATCTGCAGGTACAATTACAAAGCAATATCTTAAGACAAATGTCCTCATTTTAAGAGTATTAATAAAGGTTTACACAAACAAAATTTTTCGACTTGAAACTTAAAATTTATGCGGCATTATTATACCAGTTACTCCCCCTACCTATTTTAATAAATATAAACAGGCACTGTTAATGGGGAACTGCAAATTCATAAAAAAATATTTATTTTTAATAGTTTTTATCAACTTTCTCTAACATAGCTAAGGAAGTAAAAACATTTTGTCTAAAAAGTTGACTTAAGTGTCAATTTTTAGTAAACGCTTATATTAATTTTACAACGTGTAACCTATTAATATTCTAATCAAGGGAGGTAATTAATATATTAAAAGTGTATATTTAGGTCCTGATTTTTATGTTTTAAATGTAGGTTTTATACAATTAATTGAAAATACCTTAATTAAAGTTTATCAGATAATAATTTTATCAGTATATATTTGTTTCTTATATGAATATAATTTTCGCTATGGATGATGACGTCACTTTTCCCATGTGAGAAATATTTCGTATTATTTTTTAGACCTTTTAATGTAGACGTTTACAGTGATATGCGTCTTTAATTTGCAAACTATTGAGAGTAGGGTTGGTTTTCAAGTTGATTGTTAAAAAAATAATCAAAATATGTGTGTTTAGATCATGAAAATGATTAAACACAGGTGGTCGATTTTTTACGTACAGGCCGGAATTACTTACACGACCAGTAAAATTAAAACCTAATTCAAAGTTTATTCTTAAACATGATGCATTAATTTTAAATGAAATTGGGATGTTATTCAGGACACTGCATTTTTAAGATACGAAAGTGTCTACAAACCAACACTCAATACCAAACAATGACATAGAGAACATAGTGTTCATTTCAAAGTCCTTTCAACAAAGGTACTGGGATCGTTAACAGTCTGATGTCTAATACACATACAAACAAGTATGGCTTCTTTGGACTTAATTGGCAGTGTCTCTCAAAAGTTTTCTATGCAATAAAGTTTTAATAATTTTTTAAGAAAATCAACTACTCAGTAAAATTCAGAACCCATTCCTAGACTTAACAAGAGCACCGCATACCGGGTGCCACGCTTGGCTGCGAAAGCTTGTCAGATTTTTTTATTTTGTTTTAGAGGTCACAGTGACCTTTGACCAAGCGACCCAACAAGAGATGTGTTTGTCAGAAACACAATGCCCCCTACTGCGCCGCATTGAAATAAAATTTCTATTTATCATTTGGCAGGTATAGAAATCATCTCCCTTTAAAGGTTATTACTTCCCTTGAATTTTGTCCAATCCAACCAGGGGGGGGGGGGGGGGGGGGAGGGTCTCACAGTCAATTATGACCATCACTGACAACCAAGGCCTGTGGTTTAAAAGAGATCATAGCCAGAGTTTTTTTTTTTTTTTTCTTTTTCATATCATGTATCTATGGACAAAAGTCCACAGGTATGTAATGAACATCAAAGAAATTATAATTATATCATTAAAAATAAAAATTTGACAAATCAATCATTTGGGTTATAAATAATCAAAATAATAAATCTGTACAGTAACTGTGAAAAGAACTTCAATTCTTGGTAAGGAAATATATAATATGAGATTTATAATTATATAAATTACTTCCCTTGAAAATAATTGTCTGTAACAAATCTCTATTTTTAGTAGCAAATAATTAAAAGCCACTACCGTGACTGTAGATTCACCACTCAAAATGTGCAGCTCCATGAGATACACATGCGTGCCAAATATATAAAGTGGCTATGCTCAATATTGAAAAATATTCTCCCTTTTTAAAGCTTATTTCATCCCTTAAATCTGTATTTTTTTACCATAGACCTTTTACCACCATGTGTTTGTCAGAAACATAATGCCGCCTTCTGCGCCGTTTTGATTTATTTAACAAAAATATATACGTGGGCAGGTCAGATAACTATGTCCATTTAAAGCTTATTACTTCCCTTGACTTTGTTTTTTTGACCCTAGACCTTGAAGGATGATGTTCACCTTGAAATTTTACCACTCAAAATGTGCAGCTCCATGAGCTACACATGTATGCCAAATATCAAGGTGCTTTCTTCAATATTTAAAAAGTTATGGCCAATGTTAAGGTTTTAGCACGACGCCTACGGCGGACGGCCAGCTGGCTATGACAATAGCTCGAGTTTTCTCTGAAAACAGCCTCGCTAAAAATATAGAAAATACTTTTAAGTAGGAAATTACTTGTCACCTTTGGAATATGAACACCCACCCACTGGTGATTATGTAAGTAAGAAAATAAAGAATGTAAATATAGGTGGTCAATACCGGTTTGACTCAAAATTAAAGCATGTTTTAAATATTCCATTTGAAAGAATTTTCTTATTTTTAAGACTTTATTGAAGAATTGTTTAGTGAATATGGGCCCAGTCCTAAGTGCCCAGTTTCCATGTACATACCCCACTGGGCCTGTTCCATACTGCCAGCAGGTTGCCCGTGTTGATGTCAATGGTAAACCCCTCTGTGTCTGGCATGTTCACTCCCACATCGGGCCCGTTCACAGCAAACAGCAACCCATCTGAAATCACACAATTAGTAGGAGCATGTTTAGGGTTCTTTTGCATTGAACATTATATGAGTCGCGTTCTGAGAAAACTGGGTATAATGCATGTGCATAAAGTGTCGTCCCAGCTTAGCCTGTGAAGTCCCCACAGGCTAATCTGGGACTACACTTTCCGCCTAAATTGGATTTTTGCTAAAAAGAGACTTTATTTAAACAAAAAATGTCATGAACGCGGAAAGTGTGGTTCTTGATTAGCCTGTGTGAACTGCAAAGGCTAATCTGGGACAACACTTTACGCACATGCATTAAGCCCAGTTTTCTAAGAATTTCGACTCATATGACCAGCATTGTGCTAACATGGGTCTTGTCTGATATGTGTCAGCATAGCTCTAGACCGCCCTGCACAAGTGTGCACTATGGTCAGAGGATAACCTGTCCCCTTATAAGACCAAGAAAATATGCCCAAGTTTAAAGCGAATAGCATAGCCCCTGACAAGACTGGGCAATTGCACATGCTGGTCTAGAGCTACACTGTCCCCATACAACATTTGACCAATTTCTGCATGATTCGGGTCATATTGAATTTGATCATTATGACGTCTTAAGGCCTTCAGCCACAGCCCTGTAGAAATAATGAATCTGAGTTTATCTCGTTTTTTAGAAAACAAAAGGCACAATGTATAAAACATAATAACAAATAACAAATATAAAACGAAAACATTGTCAGAACTAACTATAAAAAAACTAGTTATCCATTGCAAAAAACAATGACAATGCATTAAAGACGACAAAAACAACTGAAACAACAACACATATTTATACCAGCTATGCCAGAAGATTTCAAATGCTGATAGTTTAAAGAAGAACACAGTGATCTTTTAAATATTTATATGATTATCTCTATAATATTATACACACTATGGTTTGGTGAGTACTCCAGTGCATAGACAGCTCGTCCAAACTGTGGCGGGTGGATCTGCCTTATGAAAGTACCGTCCAGCGCAAAGCACTGTATGCGGCCATTCTCCCGATCAGCAACACACAGCTGACCTTTGTCCTCCGCCAGGGTCAAGCCGTGGGGAAGGAAGAACGTAGATGGGGGTGGATATCCGTCCACTATAAAAGAAAGACGGTATAGAGGTAATATTAAACTGGCTGGTTTTTATATTCATAAAGAACATCTTATCAATGTTGGACTATCTGATAAAAATTCTGGCCAAGTTTAGTCAAGATTGAGTAATAAATGTGGCTATTAGAACAGTACAACCTTTTTCTTAGATTTAACATGGTAGCTTCTATTTTAAACGGGAGGCGGAAAACTACAACGGGCGAGGCATGGTATGGTTTTGCGCAAGGGGGGGTTAGAGGGTTCGGGTTAGGGTTTGGGTTAGTGTTAGGGGTCGGGTTAGGGTTTGGGTTAGCCTTAACCCAACCCTAACCTTAACCCGACCCCTAACCCTAACCCTTACCCTAACACTTTTTTTTGGTTATCACCCCTGACCATGCCTCGCCCGTTGTAGTTTTCCGCCTCCCATTTTAAACGCACATAACTCAGATTCTAACTAAGTCTTATTATTGTCAAGATAAACATTCTGACATAGTTTCATCTTAATTGAGTATTAAATATGGCATCTTGAGTGTTAACAAGTTGTTTTTTTAAGATTTGATGTGTTGACTTAGTTTTTAGACACATGTACCAGATTTGATATTTTTTATTTAAATATTGTCAATGTAAACATTCTGACCATAATTTATCAAGTTTTAGTTATAAATGCAGCCTCTAGAGTGGAAACAATGTTTTATAAGATTTGACCTGATGACCTAGTATTTGAACACACATGACCTAGATTGGACTTGGCCTAGATATTTCTATATAAACATTCTGACCAAGTTTATATAATATTAAACCAGAGTGGTAAATGAGCTTAAAGTTCACGACATACAATGCATGATTAAGGTCGGACGAGGACAAAAAAGGTGAAAGACTAACCACAATAGCTAAGCATAATGTGAGTTGAAGACAAAACAATATTTAACAAAGAGTTCTGGTTTGAAAGTTTTTTTTATATTATTTAATGAAATTAAATTACAAAATTGTTAATCGGTGAAATCTTGATGAAATATACTATTTCACTTACATCCCATTTTGGTACTACTTGATCCAAAACTACTGACAACATAGCCATTCTTGTTGAACTTCAAGATTCTATTATTACAGTACCTGAAACATCAAAGCCAATACATTGACAGCATTATAACACTATACAATGACTCACATCATGCAAAAATGGGTCTTATGCAATATGCAGCTAATGTAGCTACTGACTAGCCTGGCATATGCAGTCTGTCCAGGAGCTACCCTGTTGGCTAATCAAACCATAAAATATGTTTGACTTAATAGCAAAGCAGCATAGTTCCTGATCAGACTGTGCAACTATGCAGGCTTGTCTGAAGCTTTGTTGGTCGCAGATGGCATTAGACCCATTTTTGCATGACAAGGCTTATATGCATCCTTTATTCACAAATTCATGGTAGCTGTGACCTATAACATACATTGAAATGCAAAAGGTTTTGTCAGCATACCTGTGAAGTAGGCTGATATTACATTTAATAAAGCTTTTGCCTTATAAGTGGAAATCAAGCTATATGCGTGTTAAGAAAACAACTTGATTACTACACTGATTCTTAACTGTTATTTACAATGACATAACCATACAGGCCATTTCATTTAATGACCATTTTTTGTGGAATATACAACATCAAATTTATAGTTCTGCTTATTTGAAAACCAATTTGAAACCAAATATTCAAGGTTGTAAATATCGAAACATCAGGAAATTGTGAAGGTGGGGTTTGTAAAAAAATATTCATACTGCATAATTTTAAACAATTTACCAAAACTGAACAAATTCATAATCCAGTATAACTTAACCATCTCCTCACCCGTCAGACACAAAAAAGTCTCCATTTTTCAGCACGGCCACATCGGTAGGCTTACAGAAGTGATCATTATCACTGCCTGGCTCAAAGCGCATTCCCAAGGTCATGTCCACCTTGTCACCAGATGGCAGGATGCGGAACACTTGATGTAGTGCCACATCTGTCACATACATGTTGCCATCGGAGTCCACAGTGAGGCCATGAGGCATGAAGAACCTAGCGAAATTAAAAAGAAACTTGATTTCACTTGTGAAATCGTGAAATGCTTAAGATGTGTGCATGGCACTTTCATAACTTCTAAATATTATGAGCAAGACTTCATTCTAATTTCCAGTTTTCTAAAGTGCTTGAAAGCCACATTGAAGTAGATGCTAACATGAATACAAACATATTAATGTCAACATTTTCTAAAACTTAATCCGATAAATGTGTTTGAAGCTTAATGTTTTTTAGCCATCTAGGTCGACCCGAAGCATATTCAGTAGTTAATCTGTTGAAATGCCTGTAAAGAATGATGACTTAAACAATGCTGTAGTGAACAATATGCTCAAGATGCATGTAGTGACTTGTAGCATGTTGTAGCAATCAAACAATGCACCCTTAGGCATGGCCAGCTTTGAACCCAAAGACATTTTTTAGCAAAGTTTGTAAAGAACCAAAATACATTGTTACATACCAGATATTAATTAAACCTTTGGGCCATGTTGTTTAAGAGGAAAGCTTTGTTCAACGTTATTTTGTTATATACACTTCAACACCGTTATTTCGAACACCGATAATCCGAAGTCACCGTTATTTCGAAGTATATAATAGGTCCCGATTTTGATTCTTGTTTGTTTAATGTAAAATTTCATTGTTAATCCGAACTTCGTTAAACCAAAGAAATTGTTAATTCAAAGTGATTCTGTCGGTCCCAACACTATAATTCGCACCTAATTATCAATCTTTAATCCGAAGTCAAAACTGCAAAATACTGAGCGTAATTTCACACCTTTGTCGTGGCGCGTCAAAAGCCGATAATTACACCTTTGTCGTCTGCGCGAACGCCGGTGTTCAGAGAGACAACGCATATTATTAAAAAAAGGTTAATTCATTTCCGAAAAATGAATTCATATGTCTGTATGTCTAATAATTTGTGCTATTTTATATGTTCTGTAATTAGAGACAAATAAAAACAAGAAAAAGAATCGTTTTATTCCCCCGTTTGTTACGAGTAGAAATCTATTGCTATCTGACTAGTTTACGTTTTTAAGTAAGCGTGTAAGTAACCGAACCATGCGAATTCCACAACGTTTTATTTTTAAGGAATCGAAGAAGTCTTCTGTCAAATGTTTATTTCGAATTATCGTTAATCCGAAGTTTTTTTAACGGTCCCGACGACTTCAAAATAACGGTGTTGAAGTGTATGTCTATATCCATCATTTGACCCACTGTGTATGATTAAGTGAAGACCAAATGGTCATGATTTAATGAAACAAAGATGATGGCCAATATACAATTTCACATACAAAATATAATACATCAGGATGGTTATTTACAGACATTTATATTTTTCTAATAACGTCTAAAGTAAAAACGGGCCGTGCTCTGTGAAAAAGGGGTTTAATGCATGTTCGTAAAGTGTCGTCCCAGATCAGCCTGTGCAGTACGCACAGATTTATCAGGGATGACACTTTTCGCTTTTATGATTTATTTCATTTGAAGAAAGTCTCCTCTTAGCAAAAATTAAGTTTAGGTGGAAAGTCTCGTCCCTGATTAGCATGTGCCGACTGCACAGGCTTAACTGGGACGACACTTATGCACATGCATTAAACCCCCTTTTCACCGAGCACGGCCCAAATAATTATGTAACATACATTTTAAGTGGAAAAAGGGGCATACATTGTTATTTACACAATGTCGGACACATGCACAACTTTGTCTCATAAGGAAAAATGCCTGAAATTTGAAAATTATACAATGAAAAGAACACGAGAAAGCTTACAAAAAAACGATCCATAAACCATAAAACCAAATATGACACAAAGATGACTTATGTCCAAAAAAAATATTTTCATAAAATGTTGCCCATGTCTGACTGCACAAACCAATTAACCCCATCACCACAGTTCATAATAACGAGTGTAAATAATAGCCCAAAGTTTTGTACCAATTTTTGGCAAAGCTCCGTTTTAAAGTTCCGTTTCTGTCAACAATCACAATGCTATCAACTTCAATGGGTCGATTCTGTAGAGTGTATCTGTTTTCATCATCAAAAGATCTGCAAAACATGAGAAAATAGATGCACACACAAAATGAACACACACAACTCAAAACTGATAAACTAATTTGGCCAAGATGAAATTCCAATAAAATTATATTAAATGCATGAAACAGCAAATGTATGTACAGTCAGTATTTCATTCCAAAGCCTTACTTTTTATGCTACAAGATTCACATTCATGTACTGTTTGACCTCATACACTTGATATGATCTGGGTCATGCAAAAAAGTATGCCTAAATCCGCCGACATACAACGTAGATCCAGGCCAGCCTGCTCATCTGCGCAGTCTGGCCAGGCGTTACACTGACCGCTAATGAGTCTATGAAACCTTGCAGTACTTTATGTACAGCGGACAGCATAGCTCTTAAAAAAGACTGCTGCACATTGCATATGACCCATTTAACATGACTAGACTCAATTATGACAAAACAATATTGTGACTATAAACACTGCATAAATTAAAGCAAAAAAGATATCATCTACCTAATCAATGAATTTTCAGTCTTTAAAAAAATCAATATTTTGAAATTATTTGACCATTTGACATGCTACCATACAATTAAAACAAGCCAAAAACAACTTTTATTCGCCCCAAACATACACAAAACCAATTAGAATCCTCAAGATGATACTTTAAACTCCTTGATTAAGTATTTGAACTTTTGTTGACGATGTTAAAAGACAGATGAAGTTAATTTGTTGATATTTTTTTAATAGATGTAGATTTCATATATTAATAAATTAATGTTTGTTGTTGATTTTTTACATACTGATTTCTGGCCATTATGTTCTTATTTTATTGTATCATTTGGTTAACTGTAAAAGGCATATTTTGAAGATTACATCAGGGAAAAACTAGATTGAGATTGTTTACATACCAATATTAAACTATTGAACACAAAATGCCTGACCCAGTCTCTTACAGTGCCTGACCCAGTCTCTTACAGTGCCTGACCCAGTCTCTTACAGTGCCTGACCCAGTCTCTTACAGTGCCTGACCCAGTCTCTTACAGTGCCTGACCCAGTCTCTTACACTGCCTGACCCAGTCTCTTACAGTGCCTGACCCAGTCTCTTACAGTGCCTGACCCAGTCTCTTACAGTGCCTGACCCAGTCTCTTACAGTGCCTGACCCAGTCTCTTACACTGCCTGACCCAGTCTCTTACAGTGCCTGACCCAGTCTCTTACAGTGCCTGACCCAGTCTCTTACACTGTCTGACCTAGTTTTTTACACTGCCTGACCCAGTCTCTTACACTGTCTGATCCAGTCTCTTACACTGCCTGACCCAGTCTCTAACAGTGCCTGACCCAGTCTCTTACAGTGCCTGACCCAGTCTCTTACACTGCCTGACCCAGTCTCTTACACTGTCTGACCCAGTCTCTTACACTGCCTGACCCAGTCTCTTACACTGCCTGACCCAGTCTCTTACACTGTCTGATCCAGTCTCTTACACTGCCTGACCCAGTCTCTAACAGTGCCTGACCCAGTCTCTTACAGTGCCTGACCCAGTCTCTTACACTGCCTGACCCAGTCTCTTACACTGTCTGACCCAGTCTCTTACACTGCCTGACCCAGTCACATACACTGCCTGACCCAGTTTCTTACACTGCCTGACCCAGTCTCTTACAGTGAGTTCCAGACGATATCTCCCCTGTGGAAGATGTAAAGGTCCCCGTTGCCGTTGACAGCAAGGCCCCCCACCTGACCAATCTTCATCCCACCCACCTCACCGTCAAACTTCAGACTGAAGGCTGGGTCCATTGTAGCCCCTGGAAACAACAACAATATGGCTCCATTGTAGCCCCTGGAAACACAAACAATATGGGTCCATTGTGGCCCCTGGAAACACAAACAATATGGGTCCATTGTGGCCCCTGGAAACAGTGACACAAACAATATGGGTCCATTGTGGCCCCTGGAAACACAAACAATAGAGATGAGACGCATCAAGTGGGAAAAATCCAGTCACCATATCATATAAATGTGTCTGCTCATGTCACATTAACTGAACTTCATATTTTTTATTTTGCAATATTGAGTGCACAATTTTCATATTAAATATACATGTTCATAACAAGCTTCAAATTAAACTTCAATAATCTTTTGAACAACATCATCAGATTAAAAGAAGTCTTTAGAATCATATAAATATGCGATTTTCATACAAAAGTCTTAAGAATATTTTTTTAAGCAGAGCCTGGTCTTTAATGCATAAGAACAAAGTGTTGTCCTGAATCCTGAATCCAATCATGCCACAATAGAATGACACTTTTTATTTTATATGGTAGTTTTCTTTGTCAATTAAGTCTCATAAAACATAAATCCTCTGTATGCGTACAATTCCATATCGGATTGATCTGGGATAACACTTGAAGCATATGCATTAAGTCTGTGTAAAAATCATCTACCTCAATTCTTTTTCTGCAAAATATGCTGAAGAAATGTCTTCAGTTCAAACAGTTATTAAATTGACACTTACCAAGTCAACGCAACTTCATAAATTAATAGAAACAAATTATACTGTTCTGTGACAAATACTACAATATATTATTGTATGACCTATTAGTAAAAAGGAGAACATATTTGACAAAAGATATTTTTTTATCCTGTACACAACAGTTTACTTATTGTGGAAAATACCAAAATTACCTGTAAATTAAATAAGTGCATAAAAAAACATCACAATATTGAACTTAAACAAGGGCTGTTTGTAAAACATGCATGCCCCCCATATGGGCTGTCCGTTGTAGTGGCAGCCATTGTGTGTATACGATTTTTGTCACTGTGACCTTGACCTTTGACCTAGTGACCTAAAAATCAATAGGGGTCATCTGCGAGTCACGATCAATGTACCTATGAAGTGTCATGATCCTAGGCAAAAGCGTACTTGAGTTATCATCTGAAAATCATTTTACTATTTCAGGTCACCGTGACCTTGACCTTGTGACCTCAAAATCAATAGGGGTCATCTGCAAGTCATGATCAATCTACCTATGAAGTTTCATGATCCTAGGCGTATGTGTTCTCGAGTTATCATCCAAAAACCATTTTACTATTTCGGGTCACCGTGACCTTGACCTTTGACCTAGTGACCTCAAAATCAATAGGGGTCATCTGCAAAATATGATCAATCTACCCATGAAGTTTCATGATCCTAGGTGTATGCATTCTTGAGTTATCATCCGGAAACCATTTTACTATTTCGGGTCACCGTGACCTTGACCTTTGACCTAGTGACCTCAAAATCAATAGGGGTCATCTGCAAGTCATGATCAATCTACCCATGAAGTTTCATGATCCTAGGCGTATGCGTTCTTGAGTTATCATTCAAAAACCATTTTACTATTTCGGGTCACCGTGACCTTGACCTTTGACCTAGTGACCTCAAAATCAATAGGGGTTATCTGCGAGTCATGATCAATGTACCTATGAAGTTTCATGATCCTAGGCCCAAGCGTTCTTGAGTTATCGTCTGACAACCACCTGGTGGACGGACCGACAGACCGACCGACTGACAGACCGACAGATTGACATGAGCAAAGCAATATACCCCCTCTTCTTCGAAGGGGGGCATAAAAAGCAAATCAATGGAGAACAAGGGACAAAATTGTCACAAAACCAGGTTTTGAAATTGAAACAAGAGATGTGTTTGTCAGAAACACAATGCCCCCTAATGCCCGCTTTGATTTATTTTGTTTGACCTTTGACCTTGAAGGCTGACCTTGACCTTTCACCACTCAAAATGTGCAGTTCCATGAGATACACATGCATGCCAAATATCAAGTTGCTATGTTCAATATTTCAAAAGTTATTGCAAAACTTTACTGTAAGGTTAAAGTTTTTGGACAGAATGAGAGAATGACTGACAGACAGAGAGGCCAAAAACAATATACCCCAATCATTCGATCCGGGGGCATAAAAAAAAGTCTGATAAAGGGAGACAAGTCAAACTGAACTGATTGTTTATAACTAACCCCCTTAGTTTCAAAATAAATCTATATTTAGTGTTGGCCACCTTGACCTTGGAGATATTGACATAATTCTTGTGTGCAACACAACGTCCAATGATGGTGAAGAAATGTGCCAAATGATTTTATAATCTCACAATAAATGACATAGTTATGGCCCGGACAAGCTCATTTATGGCCATTTTTGACCTTTGAACTCAAAGTATTACCTTGACCTTATAGATATCGACGTAATTATTTTGTGCGACACACCGTCCAATGATGGTGAACAAATGTGACAAATGATTTTAATATCTCACGATGAATGACATAGTTATGGCCTGGACAAGCTCATTTATGGCCATTTTTGACCTTTGAACTCAAAGTGTCACCTTGACCTTGGAGATATCGACGTAATTCTTTTGCGCGACACACCGTCTAATGATGGTGAACAAATGTGTCAAATGATTTTAAAATCTCACAATGAACTACAAAGTTATGGGCCGGACAAGCTTGTTCCGCCCGCCAACCAGCCTGCCCGCCCGCTAACATTCGCCAATCTAATAACCATAATAATAATTTCCTTCAGAAAACCTGGTTATACAAGAGATTGCCAAGCAATATGGTCCCCTACCGGTGAAACTCCACAATTGTCAGTCTCACCGGTAGGGGACAAAAAGCACCAACTTAAATCAAAATGCAGGACATGCATCCACGATTTCGCAAATACTGACTTATTTAACCTTGTTTGATTAATCTATACCCAACTGGTCAAAACAATAACAAAGAGTTTTAAATTGTAATACCCAACTTATATTTATTAGTTTGTTACAATGGCAAATCCCCTTGTTGCAACGTTTATAAATAAACATATCCACAAATAATCAATGAAGGCAAGAACAACTGAAAATAAACTACAAACATGGAGAAGAAACTAAACACCAAAAAGGTACGAAGAATATAATAACTGAAAACTTAAATCACCAAAAGTTGTCAAAATATAAAATAATTATTTTCAAATGACCTTAACAACCTGGGGATGAAATTTTTCCAAAAATCAGCACACAACACCAGTATGCAACAACACCAGTATGCAACAACACAGCGTCTACTACTAACAGCAGGGGTGTCATATACAAACTAAGAAAATTAAATGAACCCCGTTCTTGGAAAACTGGACTTTATGCATGCGCCCCAAGTATTGTCCCAGATTAGCATATAAAGTCCACACTAGCTGGTTAGGGCAAAATCTTTCCACCTAGACAAGATATTTGCTAATAATTGACTTCCTTTAATCGAAAAAATAACATTAAGGCGGAAAGTATAGTATCCCTGATTAGCCTGTGTGCATTGCATAGGCTAATCTGAGACAATACTTTATGCACACGTATTAAGTCCCTCCTTTTTTAGAGTGTAGCTCATATATTATTGATGTCAATGAGTATAACTAAGTTTATAATAGCTCTCTGTGCCGAAGCTGCCTTGTATGAGAACTTTTATTAGGATGTGTGTGTATTTTTTTTATTGTATGTGGTCCATCAGCATAAAAAAATGCACTATGTTCGGTTTATTTTTAACTGAAATTTGTTTTAGATATGTATGCAGTCCAACCCCTACTTCCGGTCACCCCTCATCGCTGGTCGCCCTGTGTAGGCGGCAGGTCTGTGCCGCGACCGTCGATAAACACTATATAATGAATCCCTCTTAAGCGGTAACCCTGTTTCTCCAGCCAGCGGCCAGCAATTTTGCATCCCAAATGTTAAATTTTCCCCCATATGAGTGGTTACGCGAGTAACTCAGTTATGTACATTGGCAAAATTACATCGACGCAACTGCGAAAAAATCGATACGTATTTCCAGTCTGCAGTTTAGGCTCTGTAGTACTGAAGCGTGATGTGTGATAAACATTTTGACAGCCAGTTTGCAAATTGCAATTAATTAGCAGCGGATTATCGGGTTAAAAGCAATATGCGACCATTTGATCTTTTTGTTTCTGCACATGCGAATATCACCTTTTATTACTGGAAAAAGAGATTCTTAATTTATAACTTCTTATTTGTAGCTGTTGAATCATACTATTTCAAGCACACATTTATGACAATTATCTGCTAATTAAGTTAAAAAGAACAACGAAACTTTTAACTGAAATCAACTGATCTACATGTTCTCTGTGCTTCAAAGTTTTTATCCAAAAATCAATATGAGCACGCTTTCCATGGGTATGGTGTGACATTGTACATTGGTGCATAATTTTCGCGCTGCTTTTGTCCGGACAAAAGAAATACATGAGGACTTTTTTTATGCTAGAATTTGCAAACGTCTCGTTAACATAAAACAATCGGGAGTGTGTTTCGGATTACAAAGTATTATACTTATTTGGGAATTAAACAAAACATTTATATTAGTTTTATGTGTACAATGATTTCAATATTAATTTTGATAAAACCCTTTACGCAGCAAAAAAATGTTTTTATAATATTATGCATGAAAAGCAGGATAACCAGGAGGATTACACCCGGTTGCTATTATCAGTCTTTTTAGTAACTGGCCACGATTTTATCGTGGAGGAGATCACTGTCGGGACCAATTTGTGCGGTAGGTATTACAAAGCCATAAAACTACAATAAACCAATTAAATTACCGATTGATAGTGACACGGGAGTTATTCTTTCATAACTGATTCACAACTGTTCCCATCTTAAATGCATTGGGGCCATACAACACTCATTGTGTAAACAATGAATCATGAGAATTATTATTTTTCATTGACTTGACTCTGATGATGATGGTATTGATGATGATTAGAAAGATAAATAGAATATTTTTTTAATGAAAATGTTGTTTTATATTGATTTTAAAAAGGAAGAAATAAAATTATTTTAAGTCACTACATTGTTTAGAACATGTACACATATTTGCCATTTTGTTAATACATGCACTCATCAACTCCAGACTCCCTATGACCCAACCCCCTCTTAAGAGGCCACCACGCTTAAGCAAAAAAAAATTCCCTTGACTGGCTGCTTAAGAGGGGTTGGACTGTATAATAATAATAAAGAATGCAAAAAAAATGTTATATTGATATTGATAATAAGCATGGGTAGAAAAAGGTAAATTTAGTAGAACAATTTAACCTTATTCAGAAATTAAAATATTATAGGTGATAAAATTTGGTATATAACGGCATCACAATAAAATCAGTTGACAGTATAGACACAAAGAATCACACCCCTGACTGGACAACAGCAAGCCACATAGATACCATGAGCATGTAACAGACTCACGACTGACTGACCTACGAACTCGTCCACGCTATCAGACTTAGGCTCGAGCTCAGAATCCACTCCAAGTAGCTTCCCGAACCTTCCTGACCTAGCCTCGAATGGCATGTCAGCTGCAAACTCATCATATTTATCATTGAACACACGATTTCTGTTACGACTCAATGATGAAGAACGAGAGCCTTTGGGAAATTCAGAGGCAAAATTCAGATCACCTGCCGTGTCATACAAATCATACAATGGCTTCCTTAAACGGCCCTTGTTCCTCTGCCTTAAAACATCATAATAATCATCATACGCTGGGTAATCCGCCAATAATGGGGACTGATCACCCACATAGTCCCTGTCCTGACTGAGCTCAGGCAAACTAGTACGATCACCACCACCATAGGAAGGACTGAAAGAATTGCCCACACTAAACGGACCCTCTTCCATGGGAATCAACACTGTTCTCAAACCTATTCTTCCTACTTCCTTTCAATCTTAAGTTATTTTTACCCAGATTATGCAGTTTTCCCTGATCATGGGGATGCTCAGACTGTGGCTTTGTTACAGGGTTCGGAATGGATTGCTTCAGGGCAGTATCGTCCTTCTCCGATTCTTCTTTATTTTCTCCGTTCAAGGAGTGATGATGGTGACCCATGGCAACGTCTTCAAGAGCAGGATTGGGAGGCAGAGGGGTGTCAGAGTCAGCTGGGATGCTGTCGAACAATAGTGGCACTGAGTTTCCCAGGCATTCGCCTCGTCCCCGATTATTCTCCAGTGTTGCATTCATGTAGTACATGATGTAAAAGTTACACATCTCATCATTTGCGGTTGCCCTACCAAACAACAAACACAGGGCTAACATGAACATTTTTATAAATTATACACATGTACAGCTTTCAAATATCCACTACACTAAATATAACTACTTATTGTTAACAAGACAAGAGATTTTTACATTACATTTTTTCTCAGCCTAATGGATTTAAGACCTTTTTAATAAAAGAGGAAACTAATTTACAATAACCCACTTAGCTTTGTTTTGTTTTGCATAAAGTTATGTTTTTATGGGGGGGGGGGGGGGTGATAAAAAGAAAGTACGTTAAAGATGCCCCCTAACCATGACCTTAAAAGATTTAGTATAAAGATTTTGTAAAATTAGTGCACTAAATAAATGAATTTGCAAACAGAGTTATATCAAAGTTATAGCAAAGAAAGACCATTTTCAAAGTGTATACGTTAATACATGTAATGAAGAATTTTGTAAAACATACAGTAAAATTATCAAAGATATGAAAACTTGTTCAATTGAATACCAATGGCCAAAATGACTAAGGGACAAAAAGATTAAAAGTTTGATTATAATATGCACACAATTAAGTCTGAAAGCTCACCCAATTTCAGTTTTCCTGTGCCTTCCAATAGAACTGAATGTGCATCTTGCAGCCTAAAAACATCAAACAATTTGAGTACACATTTATGAATAATCCCACTTTAACCTAATGACAAAGCAACATAAATATGGACTAATGACCAACATAATTGAAGAACAAGGAAGAGTTTATTCCAATAAAAAGTTAACTTCAAACATTCCTTTATTACCTTAAAATTAGTCCGAGACAAACATAACCAATTTAATCTCACATTTGAGTCGTGCTTTGTGACCAATGGGTTTAATGCAAGTGCGTAAATTGTTGTCCCAGATAAGCCTGTGCAAAAAATAAATATCAAATAAGCGGAAGGTGTCTTCCCTGATTAGCTTGTGCAAACGGAACAGGCTAATGTGGGACGACACTTTGTGCAAATGCATAAAACCTCTTTTTCACAGAGCACAGTTAATTTTAGCATGCCATGGCAGCAACTGACCCACACTCATGGCAAATTAACTATTTACCACTTAGATACGTATTTTGATGCATTTGTAGTCCCTTAGAAAGTTAAATTTAATTAAAGACCTTTCTTACTAGATTCAAGTTTTTAAGGCTTCATTTCTAACTCTTAGATGATAGTGAGCATTTTTTTATGCATTTGTAGTCCCTTAGAAAGTTAAATTTAATTAAAGACCTTTCTTACTAGATTCAAGTTTTTAAGGCTTCATTTCTAACTCTTAGATGTAGTGAGCAGCAGAAGCATAATACCTGAACAGGCTGCGAGTTACCCGTTCAATTTGCTTCCGAGTGGGAAAGGGTTAAAGATCACAAAAATTTGATGATTTGATTGGTCAATTTAAAACTATCCTTATGTAAATGTATAGTACCTATAAAAGAGAACCCATTAAATATTCCAAAACTAACTTCAGAACACTTTCAAAGGTTGTTTTCTTTATTAAATTGGTACACAAATTGATAATTTTAGAATATTCATTCTAAACTGGGATGATGTCATTAAGCCTTTCTTTCTATGAGTAACCGGTACACCATAAGTTACACCAAAGATACATATTTTTTTTATTGAAATGTACAATTGTTCTTAAACTGAAAACAATAAAAGGTTTTGTCAAATTTCGGTATCCCAGAATTTGGGAAACATAACGATACATATCAAGGTTATTTAAAATATTCAAATAAATTTAAGGAAATCCTTTAGTTTAATAAAATATGCTGGATCTGCCATTAGACTGATGAAAATTAAGTCAATGGTAAGACAAAGAGACAGATAAAGAGATGTGCAAACTTACAGCTCAGTATACCAGCACAGGGTTGTCATTATTAACCGATTGCAAATCAAATTTATCGGTTAACATCTCCAGTAAATTGGTTGTTTTCCCCGAATCTTTTAAATTGCCATCAGAAGTTTTTATCTCGCAAACTGACAATAATTGACGAGGAATAATCGTAGAGCGATGCCGGTTCATTCAGTTCGTTAACTCCGCCTAAGAGCTACTGTTTTCAATGAATTTCTCAGCGAGTGGCCAATATTGATTTTTCCAGCTGTCAATCAATTTTTTCTTGGTAAGCGCATCAACCAATCAGCGCTCAGGCAACCGAATACACGTCGACCCCATGAAACTGTATCAAATAACTGTACATTTCACCGATTATTACTGACCTTATTTCAACGAATGTAGCACTGTAGATAAAGCATAGTTAACTAGTTTTTTTAGTTAGAGAAAAAGTTTCCACATAAAAAAAAATGCTCTACGATTTTCTACCAAAATAAAAGATATTAGCGACCCATGCGCTACGAAGTTATTATTCAGCTATTAAATATTAGTCCACGCTTTCCCCGAGGAATAATGACGTGAAGTCTAATTTTGGCATGATTTTCATCTGTACATGATATACACAAGAAATGTGTCTTTGCTGCTAGAATTTTTTTATTTTCCGTGAATAATGAAATCTAAAAATGATTTTGGATAACACATTTAATAATACGCATTTGAAAATACTTCAATTGAATAATGCGTTTTGTTATACAAATGGTCATAACACATAATTTTATAAGTAGGTAAATAACAAGTTCTTCTTGAATGCTCTGAGCTCTTATAAGTACATATGTACAGCTCAGAGTTCTTCTTGTTAACCCATTTTTTCATGTCAAAACGATATGTCTCACGTATGTCTATAAAAGCGAGTTTAATCAACCTAATACATTGTTACTAACACAATAACTGTTATAACCAATTTGCGAGTGAATTGTGGAGAAATACTCAAAACAAAAACTTTATACAAAGACCGTTATCAAACCGAAAGCCGAAGTTTTGAATTGCCGATTCGATTTATCTTACGGATGTTCCGGAGATAGTCGGTATACTACGATTGGTAGATTAGACACGAGATCTATCTCGCCGAGAATTCCGGAGATAGTCTATAGCGTATTTTCGAATTCGGAATTACTCTGAGTACTCGGCTTTTTCCATTGTCAAAACAAATACATTTAAAAGAACCGTTGACGTGTTTGAAACTTTATGTTAATATAAATATTATGCGAACATAACATATCATGTAGGTTGTTTTTATTTGCGCATCATGGATATATTTACGATCTATTTGTGTTGATTTATGCCAGAAAATAGTTTATGTGGCTAATATTTCCGATAAAACTGCCGCCTGGATTCTGGGCGGCGAGTTTCTATGGAAAATCGGGTTGTCAGTTGCAACTCCCAGCGACCCAGAGGGTCATTAGCTGGGAGTTGTATTATTGCAACTATGTAAATAATGTGTTTTGAGATTGCCAAACATGCATGAATGACCTGTTAAGTTATATCACGATCCGGAATGAAGTGTGCTCTGTAAAATTTAAAGAAAGACGCGTTTTTATTCTCAGAAATTCACTTTCCCTTACGCAAACTTTTCTGAAAGGAGGTACATGTAACATTTTAGATCGAGTTGTTGATTTGTTGTAATTACTAAATATAAACAGTTCTCAATGCTCTCAAATCGCGTCACATGATTCACGCATGTTCAATGAGAATTCCCCAACCCCACAATTAAAATTTGTATATGCACTTGCCTTAAATGGCGGACAACATTCATCGTCAATATTGGCCGTTCTTTGGTTTTGAAAAAAGAAATCGTAATAATACTGGATTATCAGGTAATGGATAGAATTGGAACATGCAAAGATCAGCAATATAAAATGTTTTTACATTGTACAGTATACTTAAAATGTGAAAATCTTTAAATTTTCTCTTCTTTTAAGACCTCATTTTAACTTTTTATGCTCTGAGAATAGCAGTATTTTGTCCCTCAAAATGTCTAGAATTCGTTTTGCCTCAACCAACAAGGGGGCCTGGGCAGGCCCCATTGAACCCGGCCTAATCGGTTACTATTCAAAAATAATCCTTTGTATGCAATCATAATGACAACCCTGCAGCATTACTACTGTAACCATGCATGAGCTATAAGATTACTCACCAAAACATCACCAGGATTTATCTCAACATGACTGGTTACTGGGTAAAAAGCCTGAAAAACACACACAAAGTTCATGAAAGCAAAAAAGTATTTATACAAAACCCACAAAGGCAAATAATAAAACGTGACAGAAAATGCTTTTATTTTTAAAGAAAACAGACGGTCAGACATTGAGTTTGACAGAAACTAGTATGGGGGAAAATTTGTTTCAGATCCACACTCAATATGTTCAACTAAAATTATAGTTTGGATTGGTTTACAAAGTGGCAAATAAATGCTACCCCTTTTGAAAAACATAACAATGCACGAAAAATATCAAACTAATTACATGCATGTTTGGGAATAATAACAGCAGAACATAAACTCTGTTATAATATTCCTATTCGCCAATTTTATGTCCATCCTCAAACTGTGCAACTAAGTTCTCAATGCTCACCTGTGGCCACTGTGGGTTGCCTTTCCCTATCATCTCGTACACACCATTGTGGACCTTGTAGCCAGATATAACCTTTCCTGTAACATGAAACATTACAGTCCAAATATGAGTTAATGTAGTAAATGAAGCATACCACAAAGGCACATTTTAGGAAATAAGTGTTTGGCAAAAATGAAGACAAAAAATACAAAGACCAATTTTGAGCATTTCAAGAGTTTTCATTCCATACCTCTTCATTTAATTTGGCTTAACCTTAAACTTTGCGTAGAAATTTACAAACATTTTCTGAGGGATCAGAAAAAATGTTAAGATTCAACATAACTTATACAAGGACAACACTAAAACAGTTTATTCATATTTGATTTTACCTTAAATAACAAGGCTATTGTCAAGCAATATGGTCCCCTACCGGCTCCACCATTGTCAGAAATTCCACCATTTTCAGATGTATTTTTAATTTTTTTGGTTGCCATAGCAACCAAAATTTTTGACGTAGGAACAAAATGAAATGACGTGCATAATGTCCATATTGCCATCTATCCATGTTGCAAGTTTCATGAAAAAATATTAAGAACTTATAAAGTTATCGCAGGATCCAGAAAAGTGTGACGGACTGACCGACAGACAGACGGAGTGCAAACCATAAGACCCCTCCGGTGAAACCGGTAGGGGACAATAAATGAAAGAACAAAATCCAACGGGTAATACTTAAATAGCTAATTACAACACAAGTAATAGAGCCTCTAGGAAAACTTGGTTTAATGCATGTGCATAAAGTGTGGTCTAAGGTTAGCATATGCAGACTGCACAGGCTAATCGTGGACAACATGTTGCGCCTGAAGTGAATTTCCTTTATACACAAAAATGCTGTAAAAGTGTAAAGTGTTGTCCCTGATTAGCCTGCGCAAACTTCACCTTTTACTTTACGCACATGTAATAAGCCCCTCTTTCCCAGATGGTGGCTCAATGATAGTTACCTAGAGAGTGTGCATGGGTCCTGTAGCCAATGGGAATGATGCTGTCCTCCCAGTCAAACGTGCAGGCTGAGTCTATGTGGACTTCTGAAACACAAACACATGAGCCTTGTTTAGGCTTATCTGGGAAAACACTTTCTGACTAAACTGGATTTTTGCTTAGAAGAGACTTCCTTTCAACGAACAACTCCATTTAAGTGGAAAGTATTGTCACTGATAAGCCGGTGCAGACCTCACAGGCTTATATAGGACAACACTTTACACACAAGCATTAAGTACAGTTTACCTAGAATGAGGCTCAAATAATGCACACTAGCTTATGTTGCTAAACCAGCATCAACCTGCCTGCTATCAGTTCATTGGGTTAGGAAACATTATTGACTCCCACATACCACTTGATGGCAGAAATAATACATAGGAACAACATTTATTGAAACATGGTTTCAAATATAAATTTATATACATACAAATTGTTTCATAAATTTTAATTTACAAATAGCAAACACAAAGTTTAAAAGATTTCGCAGTATGTTCATAAATGATCAAAGTTGACATAAATAATGATGTATTTTAATAAACAATTTACGTCTGTCCAAGTATAAATTATTATACCTTAACAATAACAATTATCAAGTGAAATTAAACAATTTCGAACAGTATGCTGAAAATGTGTAATATTCTTTACCAAAAAGTCATTATGACTGTTATAAATCATACTCACTTTCCGTATCAGGTGGAATAGAAACTCCATAAGACAGGAGCAAGTAGATGCCAGAAATATACTTCTGTCTGTAAAACAAAGAATGTCTATGTATAACATATAACCTAATAAACTCCACAGTATGTACCAGTATAAGGTATACCTAATTTATATCTATGCACTTATTAAATTTCATGCTGTTAGTTTGCATGGTATCTGAGATATAGCCCTGAAAAATTACACTATACAAAAACCAAAGGGCAAAACTCTTTTTTAAGAAAGTGCAGGGTTATGGTTTTAAGCATGGAACTCCCCCTTATTGATATCTATACACCCATGCAGTATAATATTCTTATACAATTTCTGAGATATAGACCTAAAAAGTTTGTGACAGACACACAGACTGTTGTACGGACGGATGGACAACTCCAAAACTAGCTCTGTCCAAGGCAGGAGAGAATAAATATTTAAAATAGGAACAATAATATTTCTTGTATATAATAATCAAATAACAAGTTGTGTATAAATAGAATCATAGCATTACAAAAAATAGAGCTTTGTTACAAATGTAACTTGGGCCTGATATGTAAGGGCAAATAACTAAGATATATGTGAATCATTTGGCATTTCAGATTAGCCTGTGGAGTCTGCACAGACTAAACTGGGACAACACTTTCCGCTTGCATAGTGTTTTTTGTTTAAAGGAAATCTCCTCTAAGAAAAATATCCATGTTGTGTGGAAAGTGTGTAGTCCCTGATTAGCCTGTGCAATCTAGGATGACAGTTTACCCCAATGCAGAAAGTGTGTAGTCCCTGATTAGCCTGTGCAATCTGGGATGACAGTTTACCCAAATGCAGAAAGTGTGTAGACCCTGATTAGCCTGTGCAATCTGGGATGACAGTTTACCCCAATGCAGAAAGTGTGTAGTCCCTGATTAGCCTGTGCAATCTGGGATAACAGTTTACCCCAATGCAGAAAGTGTGTAGTCCCTGATTAGCCTGTGCAATCTGGGATGACAGTTTACCCCAATGCAGAAAGTGTGTAGTCCCTGATTAGCCTGTGCAATCTGGGATGACAGTTTACCCCAATGCAGAAAGTGTGTAGTCCCTGATTAGCCTGTGCAATCTGGGATAACAGTTTACCCAAATGCAGAAAGTGTGTAGACCCTGATTAGCCTGTGCAATCTGGGATGACAGTTTACCCCAATGCAGAAAGTGTGTAGTCCCTGATTAGCCTGTGCAATCTGGGATGACAGTTTACCCCAATGCAGAAAGTGTGTAGTCCCTGATTAGCCTGTGCAATCTGGGATGACAGTTTACCCAAATGCAGAAAGTGTGTAGACCCTGATTAGCCTGTGCAATCTGGGATGACAGTTTACCCCAATGCAGAAAGTGTGTAGTCCCTGATTAGCCTGTGCAATCTAGGATAACAGTTTACCCCAATGCAGAAAGTGTGTAGTCCCTGATTAGCCTGTGCAATCTGGGATGACAGTTTACCCAAATGCAGAAAGTGTGTAGTCCCTGATTAGCCTGTGCAATCTGGGATGACATTTTACCCAAATACAGAAAGTGTGTAGTCCCTGATTAGCCTGTGCAATCTGGGATGACATTTTACCCAAATGCAGAAAGTGTGTAGTCCCTGATTAGCCTGTGCAATCTGGGATAACAGTTTACCCCAATGCAGAAAGTGTGTAGACCCTGATTAGCCTGTGCAATCTGGGATGACAGTTTACCCAAATACAGAAAGTGTGTAGTCCCTGATTAGCCTGTGCAATCTGGGATGACAGTTTACCCACATGAATCCAACCCTGTTTTTCCAGAGCGAGGTTCAAATATATTTCACAAAACACCATGACTGTGTAAGCATCAAAAGCAGTACCCTTACCTTTGCTGTGTGGTATACAGCCGGATTCCTGAAGTGTCTGGGCCTGTTAACATATGCATAATGCTTGGTAAATTAGAAAAATATCACTACTTAAATGCTGTCTATAAACAGCAAACTACATGTTACAAATGGGCACTAACAACTTGTGTACATGTACTTCTATGAATTTATAACATTTTAAATAATCAATCTCCCAACATTTAATTATATTTGAGAACTTACTAAATATACTTCACAACAGAACAGGTGTCTACAGAGCACAGATGCCCCAACATTCTAACTTTGCCTCTAAACTTGGCAAATGTCGCTCTACAAAAAATTAGTGGTTTATTGCCAAATTTGACAAATGACCATCTCTTATGTGACCTTCTTTGAGTAAGTAAGAAGGTGCATAAAAGCT
This sequence comes from Dreissena polymorpha, assembly GCF_020536995.1. Lineage (NCBI taxonomy): Eukaryota > Metazoa > Mollusca > Bivalvia > Myida > Dreissenidae > Dreissena > Dreissena polymorpha. Next base: position 99,112,004 of record NC_068358.1, on the reverse strand, counting down.
TTACTCTGTTTCATAATGGTAGTCATTTTTAAATTGCATGATTAATGGCAAAGTTAGAGCCCTGACTGTTTTATGGCCAAATTTGACCTTTGACCGCTAGGTGTGGCCTTGATCTTTGAGGTAGGAATATGCTTGTACACATGCAATGCTGTCTCCTCATGCTGATCATTAATAGTAAATTATTTAAAATAGTGTGATTACTGACAAAGTTCAAGTCTGAACAGGTTTAATTGTGTTTTTTGCCAAATTTTGTCAATGACAGCTATGTGTGACCTTGAAATTTGAGGTTGAAAAACAGGTGTTGCATGTATCATGTCGTCTGATAATGGTTTACATTTGTGGCAAGTTATTGTAAGAAAACATTTATATATAGCAAACTTATGACTGAGGCAGGATTTAAAGGGTCAGTCTTTTAAGATAGGGAGATGGGTGCAACACATTTCCTTCCGATGGTAGTCATTTGTGGCCAGTTTATCTCAAAATTCATCAATATATTGCAAATTTAGAGCTGAGACAAGATAGCTCGACAGACAGATAGACAATTAACTTATACATGCAACCTTCTTTAAAGGGGGGGAGGGGCAATAAAAAAACGAAACTATGCATTCTAATGCCCACAAAATTGCCCTTGTTACAAAGCAAATTATTTGTCTAAGTACTTTCAACAGTGTGAACTGTAAAACACTGATTGCTGAATATGTTGATTAGTTCATGTTAGAATATCTCTTTATCACTGTTTATCTATAAGCAAACAACATTTTTTTATTTTTATGTGTCTGCATTAATCCATGATTGTGTTAAGAAACAAAACATCATTTCATTGATAAATAATAATAAAGCACAATAATTGGCTTACTTTGCAAAGGGACTACATAATGTATCTGCACCACAATGAAGTTTATAGAGGTCCCTTTTCCTATGTGTTGTCCAACATCTAAAGGCAACAATGAGCAGTTAACTGTGACAAACACTCACTTAATAAAAGCACACAATGTTAAATTCTTGTTTATGCAAAATGTTTTACTTGGTGAAAATTAGCCACATGGGTTAATTTATTACTTAACTTCATGCCATATTTACACTACCAGTATGAACATAATTTACATTTACATGCAAGTCATAATTATTTAATAGATTTTGAAATTTGATTGTAATATGAGGTAATTACTTAAATTACAGATTGATGAAAGAGATGTGTCGTGCGCATGCACTGCAAGTCTTTGAAGCTTTTTTCCAGTATTCCTCAATGCAAGAATACTCACTTACTTCTTGGGGGAAAGGGTGACATTTAATCCCTTTATTATCTTTTGAATAACTAAAAATCGTCGACTAAATCCAGTAAGCCTTGCTTAATTTTTTAATTTTGTTTCGCAAGACAGTGCTGGTGTTTTTGCTTTCTTCCATTATTAGCTTCAAAATCTCATTTAATGCTGTAGTTATTCTAATAAGCAAAATAGAATATGGTCATGCTATAATTTTTTTATATAGCACATGATGTTTCAATTGAATACCTGTACCCTGTACCTGTAGTAGTTACAGAGACTTGGCCTTGTTCCACACCAGAGCATTTACCAAATGTTGAAGATGACACCAGAAAGGATTACAACATTGTTTTGCTTGCACAATTAAATATAAAAACCTTGAAAATGTCAAACCTTTTGGCAATGTCAAAGGGTCTGCATTCTTGGCCCATGCAAATATGATCTGGTCTCCAACACAAACCTTCCCACATGACCTGAAATACAGTGAGACTATTAGCCTACCAGAACACATGCTTGTGAAGTAAAATGCACACTAAGATAAATGCAAAAATTGAATGTAGGCCAAAGAATATAGTTAACTATAGATAACTATAAGTTATTTATCTGTTTTCTACCACCCACATGGAATCTTGCTTATGTTCCAACTGTTCATAACCAATCATCTGAATGTGCAAAAAGGAATCTTTATCATGTTCAAAATTCTCACAACCAAACACTAATATGTGCTCATTACCACATGGAATCTTTATCATGTTCCAACTGTTCACAACCAAACACCAAAATGTGATGAGCTGTCCCTGCATCAGCAATTGCCTCGTAGCGTACTGAAAAATATAGTTCACAATATAACAAGAGGGCCCAGATGGACCTAGTTCGCTCACCTGAGAGGAGTCGGTTCATTCAATCTTTACCAAATGTCAAACTTTACCTAGATATTGCCCAGACAAACATCCAGGTCAAGTTTCTTCGTTATTGAATCAAAACTCTGGCGCATGGAGTGTTTTTGTTTTTGTAAGATTTGACCTGGTTAGCCTTTATTTTGAGTTGACCCTCCGTAACCAAACATCAAACTTTGCTTACAAAAATAAATATTATAACCAAGATTCATAAAATCTGAAACAAAATTGTGACCTCTAGAGTGTTAACAAGGATTTTGAATAATACAATGAAAATTTGGACAATCTAAGGGCAATAATTATGGCATTAATTATGTGTTTTTTCTCATAATCAAAATTGACTGAGATCTTTCAGCAACTTTGATAAAAAATGCTTGAGAAATGTGAATGCTAGAGTGTTTAAAAACCAAATGTGGACGGACGAACGGCGGACAAAGACCAATCCTAAAACCTCACCTGAGCAATCCGGTGAGCTAAAAAAAGTGTTTCACCGATCTGAGCCATTTCCTAACTTGTCCGAGAAATTAATAAAAACAATGTATTGACTAAGTTTCACAATGATTTGGCAAAAAATGTGACTTCTATAGTGTTCGATCACAAGGTTTTTCTCACATACAGAAAACTGCCCCACCCCCCTGGCGGTCATGTTTTTTGACCGATCGGGACCATTTGCGAACGCATCTGAGATATATATAAAACCTATCTTTCCACCAAGTTTCATGATGATTGGGCAAATAATGTGACTTCTGAAGTGTTCAAAAGCTTTTTTTACTATATAAATATAAGAAAACTGCCCCCCCCCCCCCCTCGGCAGCCATGTTATTCAACTGACCGGAACCATTTTTGAACTTAACTCTCGTATCAAGGAAACAAATGTTCTGACCAAATTTCATGAAAATTGGGCCAAAAATGTGACTTCCAGAGTGTTCACATGTTTTCACAATATACATATAGAGAAAAATGCCCCGCCCACTGGCAGCAATGTTTTTTCACCGATCTGGACCATTTTCGAACTCATCCGAGATATCAATAAAACCAATATTTTAACCAACTTTCATGATGATTGGCCAAAAATTGTGACTTCTAGAGTGTTTCACAAGGTTTCACTATAGCCAAATAAGGAAAACTGCCCCGCACACTGGCGGCCATGTTTTTCAACGGACCAGAACCACTTTTAACTCAACCAACATATCATTAAGGCAAACATTTTGACAAAGTTACATGAAGATTGGGCATGAAATGTGACTTCTACAGTGTTTACAAGGTTTTTCTTCTTTTTTTGACCTAGTGACCTAGTTTTTGACACAGCATGACCTAGTTTCAAACTCGGCCGAGATATCATTGGGACAAATCTTCTGACCATGTTTCATAAAGATCAGACAATAAATGTGGCCTCTAGAGTGATTACGAACAAATTTGGACGGACGGACGACGGACAAAGACCGGTCACAAAAGCTCACCTGAGCAATCAGGTGAGCTAATAAACAGCATATTATGACACATGATTAAAATCACAATTTTTTTATCTTTAACATATTTATGCAAAACAGACATAAACAGTAAATACAATTTTAAAAAAGCAAACTATAAAATCAATTAAGATGAATTGCTGGTTAAAGCTTCAAAATAAAATTAGTTTTCTTGAAATAACAAAAATACATTAAAACAATAATAACAATATCCTTAGGCGATCCAAAAAAATCCAGCTATATCCCTTACCATGACTTTTTATACCGTCAAGTGTAAGCCTTGACCTTAACCTTTTACCACTAAGATACGTATGTTGACACAATTGTAGTCCCTTAGAAAGTTACATTCAATTAAATACCTTTATTGCTAAATGTGAGTGTTAAAGGCTTCATTTCCAACACTTAGATACTGATGAGCAGCAAACAGCATAACACCTGAACAGACTGCGAGTTACTCTGGTTTTATGCTGGTTGCAAAAGCCATTTGTACTTTGCTTCTTATGGGGGAAAGGGCCAAGCCAGCTATATTGACTGATTCATGCATTCTGCATGCCATTTCAATTACCATAACATTTTAGAAAAGTTCAATGAAAATCCATCAAAGGGTGCAGAAGGACACATGGACTGCACACACAAATACAAGCCTATACTATGATGATGAAATATTTCCTTGACCTAGAGCCAACATGAATCTCATGCATTCTTCACATTGTCTCCATTTAAAAAAAATATAAAATCATGAAATCATGTCAAAGAGAATAGGAGATATTGAGCGGCCACAAATGTGTTACAGACAAACTAACTGACTGATGGACTGATGAAGATTGTTCAATAATACTCCTCCCACTTAATGGCAAGTGATTTACCCTTAACCACTTAGATAGGTATTTTGACGCATTTGTAGTCCCTTAGAAAGTTAAATTTAATTTAAGACCTTTCTTACTAGATTCAAGTTTAAAAGACCTCATTTTCAACCCTAAGATACTGATAAGCAGCAAACAGCATAAAAGAATAACAGACTGCAAGTTACTCGCAGGCTGTTCTGGTTTTATGCTGTTTGCACATAGCTATTTTCATTTTGCCTCTGAGTGGGAAAGTGTTTATAAGGTCATTCATACAATATAATGGTGTCTGAGAAACAGCAAACAAACTTACATATATATCCATCAGTGTTTGATCCAAGGATGTCCCTGGAAACGCTGTATCCGGTACAGTAGTACTGGTCAGACTGTAATGATTAGTCACCTATATCAGTGACACTCTACATGGGTTATACTTTGTGTCTTGTTCTGAGAAAACTGGGCATAATGCATGTGCGCAAAGTGTCGTCCCAGATAAGCCTGTGAAGTCCTCACAGGCTAATCAGGGACGAAACTTTCTGCTTAAACTAGATTTCGGTAAAAAGGGACTTCCTTTAAACGGAAAATACCATTTAAGTGGAAAGTGTCGTCCCTGATTAGCCTGTGCAGACTGCACAGGCTAATCTGGGACGACACTTTACGCACATGCATTATGACCAGCTTTCACAGAACAAGACACCTTTGATGTGATGTGATTTAGAATTCTGCCACAACTAGGTACTTGTTTTTACACATACAGCTACAAAAGAAAATATTATAGATATCAAATAAGAAGTATTTACAATAAGGAAAAAGTTATGATTGGGTATTTTTATGTAAATATTGAGTAACAATTTTTAATGGTGAACTAACAAATATTTAAACATCTAAAAAAAATATTCTTTTAAGAACCTTAATTAATATTTCCTACAATTTTGGCTTTTGGTTCCACTTCTAAAATTTGTTGTCACATAACCCTGTTATAAGGGAAAGAACCCTATCAACCAAACCCAATAATCTGACAAATGGCCATAAGTTCTCTAGAATAAATCAAATGAGCTATGTCCTCAGGAAATGAGCCATGTCCTCAGGAAACAATGCTTATAATGCATTTGATAAAAAATTCATCCCAGATTAGTCTGTGGAATCTGCACAGACTATTGAGAGAGGACGCTTTCCGCCTAAACTGGATTTTCTGTTAAATGAGACTTCTTCTAATGTATGAACATAATAATCAATGAAAGCGGAAATTTTCAGCCCCCATTAGCCTGTGCGAACTGCTTAGGCTAATCTGGGACAACATTTTATGCACAGTTTTCCAAGAACATGGCTCAAATGAGTGCCTTCCTACCTGCTTAGGCTGTGCTCCTCTCATTCGCAGGTCAAAGGTACACGCATCGCTAGGGAGCCCGGAGTGATCGATACTGCAGTTACGCTTATCAACTTGTGCACACACCAAGGTCACCAAGGTCACAGATTGCAGCAACAATGTCCATAACTGAGTCCCGCTTTGTTTTGTCATAGTGATGTGTTTGGCTGATGTTCAATTCCTACAACTATAGAATAAAAGGAATTTAATGACTAATTTTTAATTAGTCCTATTAGTTATCCTATTTTCATTTAATGAAAAGTATGTCATTAAAATTAATCATACCATGTTACACTTCTGCTGTAACCAGCATGTATTTTGCAATTATACATAATTATAAAATTATTATAAATGCAAAAAATATTATATATTTGCCACTCTTAACAACAAATCAACATAAAATGCAATGCCAGGAACACATACATGTATTAATAAGCATACCTTAAGTAACTGTGTTTCGAAAGCACATAATAATTGTAATATAGACTTTCGATGTAAATGAATACATGTAGCTGCTAACTTTACAAAGTGAACAAATACATGGGATGTTCTTTAAAGGGGCCTTTTCACAGATTTTGGCAAGTATTGAAGTTTGTCATTAAATGCTTCATATTTATAAATTTAAACATTTGACCTAAAAATCTCCAGTGAAAAATACAAAAATACAATTAAAAAAAGAAAAAAAGTAACCATTAAATTGGCTCGAACCACTGACCCCTGGAGTAAAAGTCTTCCGCTTAGACCACGCGGCCATCCGTGCTATTGCTATGAGCGGGTGTATTTTTTACTTTATATAAATATACTTTATATACATAGTTTCAAAAAACACAACGACAACAACAGAACTTTTCAAATTTTTCAATCGTTTTGCGTTGCAACGCTTTATAATTTTCAGGTTTTCAAATCATCAAAAGATCAATATAATGAATATTTTAGAGCATGGTAAATGTTCAGTATTACTCTTACCTCACAAATATCATAGCTTAAACGAAAATTTGCGAATCTGAAACAACTTTTTTAATTTTGTTTACCAAAACGTGAAAAAGCCCCTTTAATCAGAGAAATGCCCTAAGGTAATCAATTGTGTCTTGTTCTGAGAAAACTGGAAATAATGCATGTGCTTAAAGTGTCGTCCCAGATTAGCCTGTGCAGTCCGCACAGGCTAATCAGGGACGACACTTTCCACTTGAACTAGATTTTCAGTTAAAAGGGATTTCCTTTAAACGAAAAATACCATTCAAGCAGAAAGTGTCGTCCCTGATTAGCCTGAGCGTACTGCACAAGCTAATCTGGGACGATACTTTACACACATGCATTTCGCCCAATTTTCACAGAACAAGACACAATTAGTCTGAAGGCATGTTAAAAACAGAAAACCACAAATAATTGAAGGGTAACTGTTTAAGTATGCCTTCAAAGGCTTCTCAGGTCAATATTTACATTTGTTTCAGTATTGGAAAGATTAAGTGATAGCATTGGACAGCTTTGATTCAATTAAACTTTAAAGAAATGACCTGGTATGTTTGATTATTTAAATTGTTTATAAAGAAGAATGTAGCAAAACATCCTGTACAAATGAAGAACGAAATATAAAATAAATCAAACAGACATGGCAACTCTGAGTGAAACACCATTCCATTACATGTATATGTGAATATTTTAATAAACCCTCTAAACACAGAGATTGCAATAGTTTTGCAAAATTATTTAATATCATAGCGCACGCAATCTCTAAGGTATTTACTTCAGTTTCTTCTCCATGTTAGCATTTTATTCATATTGACATGACATAGGACAAAACAATAAACATCCTAAGATCCTACAACATTGCAACAATCACACAACAGAATGGAAAAAAGAATCAATACCAGTACATTCATATATCACCAAATTTAGCTATTCAACAGTATTTTTTTTAAGATTATTTATTTTAAATTATTTTTGTCATCTTTGTAACAAATTAAACATTGCTGATTTTATTTATTGTTTATTCAATTACATTTGTATATCACTTTGTCCTTTCTGAATAAATATGTTTGCAATAACCAATAAACTATTAAATGTACAATTGTATTGTTGATTGATCCTTGTGTTGTTGCGTTGTTACTGATGTCTGTCAGATACGGAGTTGTTCACAAGACAATCAAGTTTATAGTAAATATTAAAAGAAGTAATGTCAAATTTGTGTATTACTTAATGCACTGAAATTATTTCATTAAATATAAAGAGCTAGCAACGTTATAATTTTTCATTACTTGTTGAACAGACACTATTAAAATGTAAAGAGATATTTGTTTTGAATTGGTGGTTTTTTACTAAATGAAAGATAATGCCCCTGCGGTATACAATACTTAGGCAATTGGACACCCCCAGTGTGTGTGCAATATACCTTTTACTTGCTGTTTTAAAACTAAATGAAGTGATCCAGTGAAACTATTTTCAATTTTAATTGTGTGAAATAAGCTTGACTAAATATGGTGACAAAAAAACGTAACTACAAGTTTTTTTATTTTGGTAAATATCTCACTTGCATGATTTTGGTGTGACAATTGCATTTTGGTTTTGCTGAAATTTCATTTTTCAGCCTTAACTAAAATTAAAACCTGTTTTTATTAATAATAACGCATCATAGCTGCGTCATGACAATATGGCTTTTATGCCAAATGAGCCCACTGTAGCTTCAGACCAGTCTGAACATTTGTGTTGTTGTTTAGAAGCTACCCTGTCTCTATACATGCAAGGTTAGAGTCATTAACCCTTTACCACTAAGACACATTTTTTTTTGCATTTGTTGTTACTAAGAAAGTTAAATTTAATTTAAGATCTTTCTTAATATATTCAAGTTTTAAAGGGGCCTTTACACAGATGTTGGCATGTTTTGAAGTTTGTCATTAAATGCTTTATATTGATAAATGTAAACATTACATTTGTAGATATAAAAAGCTTCAGTAAAAATTCAAGAATATAATTAAAACAAAGATATCAGTAAAACTGATGGATGCTCCCCGATGATGCTGTGTCAATATATGGGTTAATTGTGTGGAAAAAAAGTGTGACCTTGGGAAAATCTATTATTAAGCTCAGTGACCTTGACCCAGTGACGTCAAATCTCATCAATAGGTAGAGGTCCATGCAAGGTATCTACAAGCCAAATATGTTAGAGATCGGTAAAATATTGAAGGTGCTATGAGAAAATGTATTAAAAAAAATGTGATGGAAAATCTATTATTAGCCTTGGTGACCTTGACCCCTTGACCCCAGTGACCTTAAACCTCATCAAAAGGTAGAGGACCATGCAAGGAACCTACATGCCAAATATTTAAGAGATCGGTAAAGTATTTAAGGCGCTATGAGAAACTGTAACAAAAGTGTAACGGAAAATCTATTATTAGCCTCTGTGACCTTGACCTTGACCCCAGTGATGTCACACCTCATCAAAAGGTAGAGGTCCATGCAAGGTATCTACAAGCCAAATATGTAAGAGATCGGTAAAAAAATATTGAAGGCACTATGATAATGAGAAACTGTAACAAAAGTGTAACGGAAAATCTATTATTAGCCTCAGTGACCTTGACCCCAGTGACGTCAAACCTCATCAAAAGGTAGAGGTCCATGCGAGAAACCTACAGGCCAAATATATAAGAAATCGGTAGAATATTTAAGGCGCAATGAGAAACTGTAACAAAAGTGTGACTGAAAATCTGACTCCGTGACCTTGACCCCAGTTACGTCAAAAGGTAGAGGTCAATGCAAGGTACCTACATGCCAAATATGTAAGAGAGTAAAATGAGAAACGGTAACAAAAGTGTGACGGAAGGAAGTACGGAAGTACAAACTGGCAACTATATGCTCCCCATATATATATATATATATATATATGGGGAGCATAAAAAGAAAAAAAAGGGTAACCCTCAGCAGGGCTCGAACCACTGACCCCTGGAGTCCTTGAGTAAAAGTAGTACCCACTTAGACCACTCGGCCATTCTTCCGGATACAATGTCTATGGTATTTTCTACTTTATATAAGCAATCCTCGTAGTTTCACAGAATATAACGACAACAACAGAACTCTCCAAATTATTAATTTGTTTCACGTTGCAACGCTTTATAATTTTCGGGTTTTTGAATCATCACAAGATGTATATAATGGTTAGTTTAGAGCATGGTAAATGTTCAGTATTACTGTTTCCTCATAAATATCATAACTAAAACAAAAATTTGCGAATCTGAAACAACTTTTTTCAATTTTGACAATTTACCCAAACGTGAAAAGGCCCCTTTAAAGGCTTCATTTCCAACCCTTAGATACTGATGAGCAGCAAACAGCATAAAACCTGAAAAGCCTGCGAGTTACTTGCAGCTTGTTCTGGTTTTATGCTGTTTGCTTATAGCCTTTTTCACTTTGCTTCTGAGTGGGAAAGGGTTAACAGACAACATTAGGACTTCTAAAGTAATCAGTGTTCGAATGCATATCTGGATCTACACACCTTGGATACGTTGTTGAGCCCATTTTTGCATGAGGCTGGTCATTTGAAATTATAAGCATGAAGATCACGAAACAACAGTCTTCCAATAATAGTTAAATTTAAAAGTTACAAACAAGTCATGAATGATCTAAATTGCATCGTTTCCATATACAGGATGTCTCACGCATGTTTTGTCCAGGGCTGCCCTGTGAACTGTCAGAGCAATAAACAAGGAATCCAGTAATAAATAATTAACCCTACTTAAATACAGTTCTTTTCTGGAAAAGGAAGACATTGAGAGACTGATATATGAGAATATAAGGCAGGGATATACAAGCGAAAATGATCCTTAGGGATATCCAAATGAGCTGCCCTCTGTAAAAAAAGGGTTTAATGCATGAGCGTAAATTGCCATCCCAGGCTAATCAGGGACAACACTTTCCGCCTAAACTTGATTATTGCTAAGAACAGACTTTCTTAAAAGGAAAAATATCATAAAAGTGGAAAGCCTTGTCCCTGATTAGTCCTATTTCCTCAGAGCACGGCTCAAATAGTACAGTTCCATATGTGTCTCTACATCTGTGGTACAGTTCCATATGTGCCTCTACATCTGTGGTACAGTTCCATATGTGTCTCTACATCTGTGGTACAGTTCCATATGTGCCTCTACATCTGTGGTACAGTTCCATATGTGTCTCTACATCTGTGGTACAGTTCCATATGTGCCTCTACATCTGTGGTACAGTTCCATATGTGTCTCTACATCTGTGGTACAGTTCCATATGTGCCTCTTACATCTGTGGTACAGTTCCATATGTGCCTCTACATCTGTGGTACAGTTCCATATGTGGCCTCTACATCTGTGGTACAGTTCCATATGTGCTCGTAAATTTTGGTACAGTTCCATATGTGTCTCTACATCTGTGGTACAGTTCCATACGTGCCTCTACATCTGTGGTACAGTTTCCATAGTGCCTCTACATCTGTGGTAACAGTTCCATATGTGTCTCTACATCTGTGGTTACAGTTCCATATGTGCCTCTACATCTGTGGTACAGTTCCATATGTGCCTCTACATCTGTGGTACAGTTCCATATGTGCTCTCTACATCTGTGGTACAGTTCCATATGTGCCTCTACATCTGTGGTACAGTTCCATATTGTGCCTCTACATCTGTGGTACAGTTCCATATGTGTCTCTACATCTGTGGTACAGTTCCATATGGTGCCTCTACATCTGTGGTACAGTTCCATATGTGCCTCTACATCTGTGGTACAGTTCCATATGTGCCTCTACATCTGTGGTACAGTTCCATATGTGCCTCTACATCTGTGGTACAGTTCCATATGTGCCTCTACATCTGTGGTACAGTTCCATATGTGCCTCTACATCTGTGGTACAGTTCCATATGTGCCTCTACATCTGTGGTACAGTTCCATATGTGTCTCTACATCTGTGGTACAGTCCCATATGTGCCTCTACATCTGTGGTACAGTTCCATATGTGCCTCTACATCTGTGGTACAGTTCCATATGTGTCTCTACATCTGTGGTACAGTTCCATATGTGTCTCTACATCTGTGGTACAGTTCCATATGTGCCTCTACATCTGTATGCTCAGATGAGGGGGCATTATGTCTGCTAATGAGACCAGGGAACCTTGTGTGACTTAACACGTGCAGCTTATGACAACGGACATCAATATCACAGTTTTCAATTATATGTTACATTAGTTTCTTAACTTATTAAAAGACTTAATACTAAAATCAATATTAGAAGTCATTTTTCTGACAACAAATAGGTATGCATTCAGAATTGTATAAATATTACTAATTAAACAGCAAAATTCGATTAAATTACCGGGTAGTCGTAATTAATTTTTATTTAAAGCAGAAGATGTTAAAAACTTAGCAGCTACCACTGTCAATAAATCTTTAAGCAGGACAGTGTGTGTGTTTGACTGATATAATTCATTTCAAACACAGGCATGTAAATGTGATATTGAATATATCTTTCACACAATGTACTTACAATTTAAATGTCTGCTTTCAAAATAACAATGACATCAAAGTCAAATTAATTACTGATCTTTTACTTTCTACATTTAGGGAATTAATTTTGGCTAAAAATAGTTTAACCAGATCCTTTTAAGAAAAATTTAAACCAGCAAATGAATTCAAGATGTTTAACATACAAATTAACAGACAATACCAAATTCCAGATTGATGTCAGACATTCGGTCCGACAGACTGACAAATTCTGTCACACCGGATGAGTGTTTGTCAGACCAAACAAAAAGAGAGAAAACACAAAATGAAACTAGAGCTTTGTCACAGACGTGACGAATACCCCCACATGCCGCATTGACACATAATATTTTGCATGTCGTCTTCACAAAGAACAGCGGACACCATGCTCAAATTTTAAAATGCACTTAGTGACTCCTTGACCTAGTTTTTGACCCAGAAAGGCCCATGTTCTAACTTGGCCTAAAGATCATCTCCATGAAACTTCTGACCAAGTATGGTGAAAATCGGATGTAAACTACTTGAATTAGAGAGCGGACACCATGCTGAATGTTAAAAAACGCACTAAATGACCCCGTGACCTAGTTTTAGGCCCAGAATGGCCCATGTTCAAACTTGTCCTAGAGATCATTTAGATAAAACTTGTGACCAAGTTTGGTGAGGATTGGATGAAAACTACTTGAATTAGAGAGCGGACAACATGGTGAGGTTAAAAACGCACTAAGATACCCCGTGACCTAGTTTTTGACCCGGCATGGCCCATATTCAAACTTGACCTAAACATCATCTAGATACAACTTCTGACCAAGTTTGGTGAAGATTGGATGAAAACTACTTGAATTAGAGAGCGGACAACATTGTGATGTTTAAAACGCACTAAGTGACCCCGTGTCCTTGTTTTTGACCCGGCATGACCCATATTCAAACTTGCCTTAGACATTATCAAGATTCAACTTCTGACCAGTTTTGGTGAAGATTGGATAAAAACTACTTGAATTAGAGAGCGGACAACATGATGAGGTTTAAAACACACCCCGTGACCTAGTTTTTGACCCAGCATGGCCCATGTTCGAACTTGACCTACACATCATATAGTTACAACTTCTGACCAAGTGTGGTGAAGATCGGATTTAAACGACTTGAAATAGAGAGCGGACACCATGCTCAATGTGTAAAACGTACTAAGTGACCCTGTGACCTAGTTTTTGATTTGGCATGGCCCATGTTTGAACTTGGCCTTCAGATCATCTAGATAAAACTTCTGACCAAGTTTGGTGAAGATCAGATGAAAACTACTTGAATAAGAGAGAGGACACCATGCTGAATGTTAAACAAGAGCACCGCATTGCAGGTGCAGACCGCTCATCTATTTTCTTTTTAAAGGTGAAGGGACTCTCATTTTCAATCACAAAGGAGGGAGGGGTGGAGCTAAGAGGGGTGTATAGTGTGATAGTGTGGGGGCGTGGACATTTATTACATTATCTTCCAAAAATGCCAAAAAAAATTCGGGGGGGGGGGGGGGGGGGGGGGGGGGGGGGGGGGGGGTTCAAGGATTCTTGGGTGCGATGGTTGGACGGTATTTCAAACATAAGATAATAAAAATAAATATTTGTGTTTTTTAACCGTTTCAAAATAAAATTATTTGGGGGGGGGTGGGGGGGGGGGGGGTGGTATAGTATAGAGTGAGGGTGTGGTGGTCATTTGTGAGATGATCTTAAAAAAAAAAAAAAAAAAAATTAGGGTGGGGAATTCCGGGGGGTGGGGGGGGGAGAGGGGGGGGGTATTCTTGGGTGCGATGGTTGGACGGTATTTCAAACATAAAATAATAAAAATAAATATTTGTGTTTTTTAACCATTTCCAAACAAATAAATTGGGGGGTGGGGTGGGTGGGGGGGGTGGTATAGTATAGTGTGAGGGTGTGGTGGTCATTTGTGAGATGATCTTAAAAAAAAAAAAAAGGGGGGGGGGCATTCGGGGGAGGGGGGGGGATTCGGGGGGGGGGGGGGGGGTATAGTATAGTGTGAGGGTGTGGTGGTCATTTGTGAGATGATCTTAAAAGAAAACTACAAAAAAATACAAAAAATTACAGGGGGATTCGGGGGGGGGGGGGTGGTGGGGGGGTATAGTATAGTGTGAGGGTGTGGTGGTCACATTTGTGAGATGATCTAAAAAAAAAAAAAAATTGGGGGGGGGGGGAATTCGGGGGGGGAGGGGGGGTGGGGGGTATTCTTGGGTGCGATGGTTGGACGGTATTTCAAACATAAAATAATAAAAAGAAATGTTTGTGTTTTTTAACTGTTAAAAAAAAAACATTTGGGGGTGTGGGGGCGTATAGTATAGTGTGAGGGTGTGGGGTCATTTGTGAGATGATCCTAAAAAATAAAAAATATTTAGGGGGGGGGGGGATTCGGGGTGGGGGGAGGGCACGGGGGATGGTTTGGGTGGAGTCAATTGTGGTATGTCAGGTAAGAGTAGTTTTGTCAAAGTATCAATCAAATCTAATCATAAATAAAGAAGTTATGGCATTTTTAGCAAAATTTTATAATTTGACCTTGAGAGTCAAGGTCATTCAAAGGTCAAGGTAAAATTCAACTTGCCAGGTACAGTTACCTCATGATAGCATGAAAGTATTTGAAGATTGAAAGCAATAGCCTTGATACTTAAGAAGTAAAGTGGATCGAGACACAAAATTTAACCATATATTCAAAGTTACTAAGTCAAAAAAGGGCCATAATTCCGTAAAAATGACAACCAGAGTTATGCAACTTGTCCTTTTACTGTACCCTTATGATAGTTTGCGAGTGAGCCAAGTATGAAAGCAATATCTATGATAGTTTAGGGGTAAAGTGGACCTAAACACAAAACTTAACCAAATTTTAAATTTTCTAAGTATAAATAGGGCACATAATTCTGTCAAAATGCCATTCAGAGTTACATTACTTTGCCTGCACAGTCCCCTTATGATAGTTAATAAGTGTTGCAAGTATGAAAGCAATAGCTTTGATACTTAAGGAATAAAATGGACCTAAACACAAAACTTAACCAAAATTTTCAATTTTCTAAGTATACACGCCAGAGTTATCTAACTTTGCCTGCCCAGTCCCCTCATGATAGTAAGTAAGTGTACCAAGATATGCAATAGCATTGATACTTTCTGAGAAAAGTGGACCTAAACGCAAAACTTAACCGGACGCCGACGCCAACGCAGACGCCAAGGTGATGACAATAGCTCATAATTTTTTTTTTAAATAGATGAGCTAAAAACACACTAAGTGACCCTGTGACCTAGTTCTTGACCCGGCAAGGCCCATGTTCAAACTTGGCCTCAAGATCATCTAGATACAACTTCTGACCAAGTTTGGTGAAGATCGGATGAAAACTACTTGAATGAGAGGACGGACAACATGTTGAATGTTTAAAACGCACTAAGTGACCCCGTGACCTAGTTTTTGACCCGGCAAGGCCCATGTTCGAACTTGGTCCAGAATTCATGTAGATACAACTTCTGACCAAGTTTGGTGAAGATCAGATGAAAACTACTTGAATTAGAGAGCGGACACTTAATACGGACCGACAGACAGACTGACCAACGAACCAACCGACCGACAAGTTCACTCCTACATACCCCCCTACACTTCGTTTGTGGGGGTATAATGACGTTACACATAGTATTTATTTATATCATAAATAAAGTATATTAAGTATGTACTATCTAGTAATATCATAAAACAAGTGTGTTACTATATATTACTAGATATTATCAGATATCGAATAGAGATTGGAATTCAAATAATTGATCTTCTCATTGTATCGTTCCTCCTGAAAATCTAACAGTAATCACTCTTGTCATCTTTACAGTATTGATAATTGATTTGTTGAGTTTCTGCGTCAAAGTCTACGACATTATCAGGTTCAGCAGTCTCCTGCTCATCTGAGGTACCTTCAATTAATAGATGATCAATCACTTGAGTCTCGACAAATTTGTTTTGCCAATATTCTCAATATAATAGCATCAGTACCAGGTAATACTTTGGTAAGAAACCCCAGCATATCAGGTAAATCTCACAATACAAAATATAAAGACAATAAAATAGTTGTGAAATAATCTTTTGGAAAGAAGAAAACAATATTTTGAAAACGAAATCACTCTGAAAACAATTATACGTCAACGTTATTTTCGCTTCGCATTGCTGTTTACATTGAAGAGATTTGACCTCTAACATATGCGAGCACCTTGCTGCATGGTCCCGGCTCTAGCATTTTGCGAATTGACATGCACATATGAGCGTGGAACTAGTACTTTATAAATATCCGTTTGGAAATTTCCAAACGCTGTCACGGAATATACCGAGTTGCAACAGTTTGTATTTCAGATACATCGGAACACCGTTTCTACGTTCAGAATATTTTATGAATATAGTATCGCGTGATCTGAGTTATTTCGGAAAATAAAGTGTATAACCAAACATGTGCGAGTTATTCTTATTGGAGGACACAAATAGATCCAAAACATAAAAACGACACTGGTATTAACGTATTTAGCTCTACATGTTTTGATGGCAAATATTGGAATCCCACGGAGCATCAGACGATGATTATTAAAGATATTTATTATATTTTTTGGAGTCGGACATTTTGGTCCGACGGAATTGCAAAATCAATCGGACCATGTCATAATCTTTCAGATATGTCCGTCGGTCAGAAGAAGTTTGGTGTTGTCTGAATTAATCAAGTGTAACATAGGATAGTTCATAAAACTCCATGCAGTCTGTATCAACTCTATTAAGTGGAATGAAGAGAAGTGAAGCCAACATAAAATAAAATGTAATTACCAAAAAAGATACAGGCAGCCAGGAACATTCAGTGAAAACTTAAATACATTTATTATCATTATAAAATTCAGGCAAAGATGCTGCTTTGACATTTTTTTATAAAAGTGTATTATTGTAAACAAGAGATGTGTTTGTCAGAAACACAATGCCCCCTACTGCGCCGCATTGAAATAAAATTTCTATTTATCATTTGGCAGGTGTAGAAATCATCTCCCTTTAAAGGTTATTACTTCCCTTGAATGTTGTTCAATCCAACCGCAGGGGGGGGGGGGGGGGGGGAGAGGGTCTCACAGTCAATTATGACCATGTAAGACATCACTGACAACCAAGGCCTGTGGTTTAAAAGAGATCAAGTATGTAATGAACCGCAAAGAAATTATATAGAGGATATTTGTTGGATCCGGTGGATTATCGATTTTAATTCACGAGTGATCATAGAAAATAATATTTTCACGAGTGGCACAGCCACGAGTGAAAATATATGTTTTCTATGATCACGAGTGAATTAAAGTCGATAATCCACCGAATCCAACAAATTTTCTTTTTATTTAATGCATTTTTCACAGTTTATATACATTGTTCAAGAGTTTAACTAACGAATTTTGCTGGGATAATGACGTCATTTCGTCAAAAAAATGACGTCATTTCACAGTAAACAATGAAAATTATCGATAATTCTCACTGATAATTTTCACTGTTTGAAACAGTGAAATTATCAGTTTTAATTCACTGATATTTCTCTATAAACCACCGGAAAGCATTAAATAAAATTATATCTTTAAAAAAACAAAACAATAAATAATCAAAATTATAAATCTGTACAGTAACTGTGAAAAGAACTTCAATGCTTGGTAAGGAAATATATAATATGAGATTTATAATTATATAAATTACTTCTCTTGAAAATTATTGTCTGTAACAAATCTCTATTTTTAGTGGCAAATAATTAAAAGCCACTACCGTGAATGTAGATTCACCACACAAAATGTGTAGCTCCATGAGAAACACATGCGTGCCGCATATATATAGTGGCTATGTTCAATATTTAATAATTTTCTCCCTTTTTAAAGCTTATTACTTCCCTTAAATCTGTATTTTTTACCGTAGACCGTAAAGGATGACCTTGACCTTGAACCACAATGTTTTTGTCAGTAACACAATGCCGCCTACTGCGCCGCTTTGATTTATTTAACAAAAAATATATACGTGGGCGGGTCAGATAACTATGTCCATTTAAAGCTTATTACTTCCCTTGACTTTGTTTTTCTACCCTAGACCTTGAAGGATGATGTTCAGCTCCATGAGATACACATGCATGCCAAATATCAAGGTGCTATCTTGAATAATGCAAAAGTTATGGCCAACGTTAAAGTTTTTTTTCGGACGGACGCACAGACACACTGACTGACGGACAGTTCAACTGCTATATGCCGCCCTACCGAGGGCATAAAAATCATGATTTGCATTTGACAAGATTGTACCCATGAGTACCAACCATTTATTTTCAAAGGGAAAATATTATTAAATGTTTCATTTTAATGTGACTTCAGTTAAGATTTTTTTTTAAGGAGTAACGTGTATATAGATTCTGGCCCTGGTTATTAATTTGATCTCTACCTGTGTTCCGCAGTGGTCAACAAACATTACAAGTACATTACCTGTGGTTTCAGCAGACATCAAAACCCTGAAAACATTAATTCCACTCAACAACCTCACAATCTCTATATCCAAATCAAGAAATAACTCATTAACAATTGACTGATTACTATTCAACTAACCTCAAAATCATTATTCTTCATATCAGTGCAATTTGTCTTAGGGCATTTCCTCTCAGCTGTCAAGCAAGGCTCTCAAAAGTAGCTGTACACCATTTCAACATCTGTAATCATTAACATTATGCATTATTGACCAATTAAAAATCAATATTTCTTATACAAGTTGTCCCATTGATGCAGCTGTCAATTTCAGTGTAATTGATTGAATAACCTTTTAAGAGCACATGGCAAAACTATACATTATGCATTTAATTATCAGCAAGATTTTTCTACCAATGTACAAATGTAATGTAACCATTCATAATCTGTTAATTAAGTGTGCTGGAATACTTTACTGGTCAAAGGCTATAATTATAATAGACAAGGGATATTGTAAACATGATAATGTTAATGTTAATTCACATTTTAATAAAATAACACCCAAAAATAGGTAGGTTTTTCATGAAATTTCTATGACTTTTTATATGAGGTTATTCATGAAGGCACTCAATTTAGCATTTATTATGTCTGCTCTGTTTATCAGCTTGATTCATCACTAAGAAGTGCAGGACCTCCACGAGGCCTCCATCAAGTTGAGTTTGTGCCCATGGTGCACAGGTCAACTAAAATTGTCAGCACAGTTTGGCATGACCTTGTAATGAAAAGCTAGTAACTGCTGTATTTGTGTAAATAAGTGCTGAAATCCATAGAACATTTACCGTATTCACAAAAATGGTTTTCTGCAACAAAATGAACGCTTTTATATATAGTTTGATAAAATAGGACAAAATATTATCATTTACACAGTTTTTTTTTATTATGGTCGTATTAGTCCTTGACCAGTAAGTGTATTGCATTAAACACAATGGAATAATAATTTTTATTAAAATTAAGCAAACAGTAGAAATAGTTATATTATTGATTACCCATACAGATTAAAATGTAAACGAATAAGAGAACATTCATTAAGGATAAAAAATATATTGTTATGTTTCATTACCATTACCAGTGAGCACTACTGTTAAGGTTATATCAAATGTCAATAAAAATTGAGGACACATCACAATCATCTTCCCACACATGACATGAATACAGTGAACAAGGCACTCATTCATAGGATTTCATGTCAGATTAACCCATGTCGGTGTTTTTAACATGAAAGCATGCTCGAATCAGTTTATTGTTATTTTCTCTGATCAATGCAAACTATATAGCAATACAATAATTACATTGTACTTCTGGATTGATAGTTCCTTTAAAGCAAGGTTTCGCTATAATTGAACTTAACAGTGTGGTGTAATTTCGAGCAAAATAGTCATATATTTATGATAGTTTCAAAATAAATGTGTGCCTATTGTCTCAGTAAGTGAAATTTGAATTGTTTATTTCCATACAGAAAATCTACTATATATACATATCAAATCCACTCATAAATATAAATACACATGTACGATAAATATTAACCCATTTGTGCCTAGCGTCAAGAAAAAAGGCCTTGGTAAACAGCGTAGACCAAGATGAGACGCCGCATGATCCAATTTAGAAGGATGGAAGAGTCCACTAGGCATAAATGGGATAACTTTTCGCTTATAACCCTGCTTGGTAAACTTGCAACAATGGTATTACGTTTTATTGTAAAATAACCTTAGAAACCATGGAAACCCCACAGAAGTGGATATATTTAACAGCAAATACCACTACAAACAGAATGAGAAGATTTGCAGAGGTCAATAACACAAATTGTTGCTTGCCAACAGTTGACCAGTGAGAGATACGTTATCATGTCGTTATGAAAAGATTGTGACAAAAAACAAAATTATCCATTATTTAAAAAGTTGTAGTGAGGTATTCTTGTTTTGTATATTATGATAAATTATAGTAAAATGCATGAATATATTTTGTTATTTCCATAATTGTATTGTTATTAAAGGAAAATATCAATTGTATTTCCAAAAACAAAAACATATCAAGTCCATTTGGCATCCTAATGCTTTATTTACATAAATTTTACTACATGAACAATTGAAAACTGTGCCATGTCCTTGCTTTTATAATTTTATAAAAATATTTTTTATGTTTAGTTCATTCAGAAAAAAAGAGAAATCAGCATACACACAGTAAAGTAAAAAGATAAGCTTTATAAAATATCTTTATTTTGAAACTCAAAGGTATTATTAAAGGACATAATAAAGATTTAGTCATTGTTTTTTGTGTGTGGTAATTTTAAAAAAATACTAAAATGGGCAAAGAAGATTACTTGTGTCACACATAGTTAAAGCATACCGGTAGTTATAATTTAACTAAGTTTAGAAACCTCCTTCAAAATTTATAATATTGACCCATTATAACAGCATGTAAGCAGCACACCCTGAAATGTTAGCATGTTTTATGGCCTTAAGAATAGACTTGGTTAATAACAAGAATGAGGATCATGTTTGAGTGAGTAATTTGAACAAATCTGGGAATATTAAAGAGACAAGTACTCAGAACACCTTTTTTCTTATTCATATTTATTTAGCTAATTGCCTAACCATTGCATTTCAAGACGCTGTGTTTAATGAACGCATATGCCCCTAGTGGAAGCATGTAATTATTGCTTCTTTGACATATTTTAGTTTAAGTCCAAAAGAAGTACAATGTCAAGGTAAAAGGAGGTCAGGTGATGTGATTGTGTTGATAGTGTTCAAAGAGATAATCAATGCAAGTATAGAAGCTTTTAGGAGGCATTTTCGAGTGAAGACGGAAGGTGTTAATAAATTAATCTTGGCCCAAATACAGTTGAATCTCAAGGTGAGTTGATGAAGCTTTGTAGGCAGAAGTATTGATGCTGGGCAAATTAAGGGTTTGGGTTAACATTGTACAGATGCTGGGGGCATAAAATAAACAAATATTTTCAAATGGAGTCAGGACAGGGCTATATTTTTTTCAACCTGAAAGTCTCTAACTTTGCAATATTCTTTTCAAAGAAATTATGGTTACACCGCAATTTTTAAAAATGCACAGCAATGGGAGTAATATGGTCAGGCTATCATGATTCTAAGTTTTTGCTTCTTCCAGACTTATGTTGATCGAGGAATATTTCATAACCATGTACCCTTTTTATAACCAAATTTTCCTGCAATGTATACAACCAAAATTTACCATATCTATCTAAAGTGTTGCTTCTGTTGATATGGACAATTGAGAGATGAACCTATTGCAAGCTTGAATAAAACTACCAGTATGTTAAACATGAATTAATATTATTATCATGAAAACAAAAAGCTTGTCTTTTTTTGCCAAAAACAAAGCCCAAAGCAAGAATTGCACCTAGTTTTATTTGAATATCCCCTGGCTAAGGTGTATCATGTTAAGTAGATTATTTGTAACGAATTTACAAAGACACAATCTGGGACCCATTGTTTTCAGTTTGGACCCATTGTTTCAAAATATGCGAGTCCCAGGGACTCATTGATGTAGATTTCAAAATGAATCACTGTGGACCTCTACCTTTTGATGAGGTTTGACGTCACTGGGGTCAAGGTCACCAAGGCTAATAATAGATTTTTCAGTCACACTTTTGCTACAGTTTCTCATAGCACCTTCAATACTTTACCAATCTCTCTCATATTTGGCATGTAGGTACATTGCATGGACCTACAAAATACAATTTCCCCTATGGTCAAAAGGTTTACAACTTCAATACAGATTTAGTGTAACAACACTCATACTGTATTTAAGGTGTACAGCCTTTTCGCCTTGTTTTTTCTCCAAACAGGGAGAGCTTTTTCCACAAATTCATTCCGGGCAAAATTGCACGACTTCACTCTCATGAGTTTGTCTTGTTTCCCTACAGCTAACCTGTTCCTGAATTTGGTCAAGACATTATTCTGTATAGAAAACCCCCTCTCACATCCTGCAGTATAAACAGCAGATGTCTGTGTTGTTATATGTACTTACATTCCACTAAACATAGGACGGAATACTGTACGATCTGTATCACTATTATGTATGTAGCGTATAAAAATAAAAGATGCTATTTATTTCAGAACTTGCAAATTTTAATTGTAAAAAAAAACAACACTGCTCAATTAATCCAGAAAAGTCTAATAACATCGCTTTACTATACAGACATGTGCAAAACAATATACCCCCTCTTCTTCGAAGGGGGGCATAATAATAACTGTCTGCGCTCACAATAGACCAACACAAACTGTGTTTTCTGCCGTTTATTCTTTATATTTAAACCACATGGTTTACATCGAGGCTGCGTTATCGATAAATATCTACACAGCGAGTTGTTGACTTCCAAAACCTTTTTCGGTCTTATTTTTTTTGTTTACCATCCGGGACAGCCAATTAATCGTCCAACGAACTTTTAACGAAACGCTGTAACTGATTGGATAATTGATATATTTCAACCAATCAAAATGCGCGTACTACATTCCCAATGTAGTAATGTGACTTCTGTTCTACTTTTCAAAACGGTGTTGACATGTGTTTTGCTTATATCCACGAATCGTACTCGCTATCATGTACAACTTTGACGATGTTGAAAATCGGAGTTTTTAAACAATGCGTCCCGAGAACGCACATGTTTGAGAAAGATGCGTCCCCAGAAAAAAACATGCGTCTGGCACGCGGGACACACAGCAAAATGAATCACTGGGTCCATGCAAGGTACATACATGCCAAATATGAAAGAGACCGGTAAAGTATTGAAGGTGCTATGAGAAACTGTAACAAAAGTGTGACGGAAAAATCTATTATTAGCCTCGGTGACCTTGACCCCAGTGACCTCAAATCTCATCAAAAGGTAGAGATCCATGCAAGGTACGTACATGCCAAATATGAAAGAGATCTGTAAAGTATTGAAGGTGCTACATGTATGAGAAACTGTAACAAAAGTGTGATGGAAAAATCCAATATTAGCCTCGGTGACCTTGACCCCAGTGACCTCAAACCTCATCAAAAGGTTGAGGTCCACAGGGCTCACGCTGGGCTCAAATTTTAGGGAGAAGTGACTTCTCCCTGGACACTGATTTAGGGAGAAGTGAGGAGACTCTAGGGAGAAGTGGAGAGACTCGGACACAAGGGTTTGCATGTAGGGCGTTACAACACACATAATATGTGTATCACATTATTGAAGTATACCACTGTAGTACACATAATTATATTTATTTTGTGTATCTTAATTTTTCCAGCAGTTCTAATTAACCAAGTAATAATAGACATGACAGATAAATAACTAAAATTTTACTAGCTCTATATTCAATCCATTTTTATGTAAATTACTAAATATCATATCATAATAATCAGACTAAAGTATTTCAAAGATAATATGTTTATGAAGCAGTAGATAACATAAGCTTAATAAAACTGTCAGACCAGATAAATATTTATGTTTGAAATATGACAAGTCACATTTAACATATGCTTTCTTATTAATTATTTGTTATTTTTTATAGTCTTTCCAATTGCAATTTCATGTGAATACAATTCGAAATATGATAAACCACATCGTCCGCATCACCCCACCTGTATTCTGCATTCTATTTCTTCTTTAAGAACTTCGAAATTAAATTATAATTGACGAAAAATAATGTATCCGAAAACGACAGTAAATTGTACGCATTACACACATTAAACAAATTGTGCATATCGTTTGACAGCAAAAAAAAAGAAAATCGGAAACCTAGCAAATACGTAATTAATATACAAATTAATTGACATATTGCTTTACAATAGCATAGTTTGTGGGTAAAAAACAATTTAATTATCACCTTTTAATTTCAAACGATAATCAGCAGAAAGGTGTAACATCATCGACATAGATCTAATTATTTAATTATCATCCTTTTGTTAATTCAGATCGATAGTCGGTAGAATGTTAAGTGATCAACTTAGAAATAATTTTTTTATTGTTAGGCTCCTTTTTATTTGTTTATCTTTAAATACGACGTTTGCCATCGGCCGCTATAGTGTTGTCAGACGACAATATCAACTGTGTATTTCCAAGTATACAGTGTCTGTGCATGAATGACCCAATATTATGTGTGAGCGAACTTGATTGGCCAGCTACCATGTGACTTGAATGCTGACTTAACCAATATCTATCGCCGATTAGATAAGTTAGGGGGTTGGGAGAATCGGGGCAGGGTTTACCTCAAATTACCTGTTGCTCAATTGCGACACGCTCCGGGCTGCGACAGTGTGTATTGGAAAATTGAGTCAGACCTTGACATCGAGAAAACCAGATGTAAACAAATTCTGATAAGAGGGAGACTGGAAGTCGCTTTTTATCTACAATTTCTTAAATTTTAGGCGACGTTTGGCGTAAGAAAGTGACTTAGTCGCTCACGTCGCCCCCTAGCATGAGCCCTGGGTCTATGCAAGGTACGTACATGCCAAAAATGAAAGAGATCGGTAAAGTATTGAGGGTGCTATGAGAAACTATAACAAAAGTGTGACAGAAAAATCTAATTTTAGCCTCGGTGATCTCGACCCCAGTGATCTCAAACCTCATCAAAAGGTAGAGGTCCATGCAAGGTACGTACATGCCAAATACAAAAGAGATTGGTAAAGAATTGAAGGTGCTATGAGAAACTGTAACAAAAGTGTGACGGAAAAATCTATTATTAGCCTCGGTGACCTTGAGCCCAGTGACCTCAAACCTCATCAAAAGGTAGAGGTCAATGCAAGGTACCTACATGCCAAATATGAAAGAGATTGGTAAAGTATTGAAGGCGCTATGAGAAATGGTAACAAAAGTGTGACAGAAGTAAGGAAGTAGGGAAGTATGGAAGTAAGGACAAACTGGCAACTATATGCTCCGCCAAAATTTTATTTCGGGGAGCATAAAAAGTTAGTGTCAAGCCCTGCCCAGAGGCGCATCAGGGTTGGTAATGGGGCCATGCATAATTAAGATTGACAATATTGTCATAAGAGAAGTTAAGTATCAATTTGAAGTGAATCAGTGTAGAAATGAAGAAATTATAGTAAAAGGCAATTTTGGGTGGGTGTGGTCTATGTGGGCGGGGTGTCCCAGGGTTGATAATTGGGCCATGCATAGTTGAGATTGACCGTATTGTCATTAAGAGATTCAGTATCAATTTGAAGTGAATCGGTGTAGAAATGAAGTAATTATAGTACAAAAGGCAATTTTGGGTAGGGTGTGGTCTATGTCACTAGTATGTGGGCGGGGCGCCCCAGGGTTGTTAATGGGGCTATGCATAGTTGAGTTTGACCGTATTGTCATAAGAGAGGTTCAATATCAATTTGAAGTAAATCAGTGTAGAAATGAAGAAGTTAATGTAAAATAACCTAAAAAAATGAGTGAAAATCTTTGACCCGGCCCACCCCAACCCCCATAACTTTTGACCCAGGGGTCAGATCAAAACTCCAAATAGTGCAGGGCCGCATATAAACGGACTGCCAGAGCCTTTGATAATTTTTGCTATGGCGGCTGTCAGTCCATATGCACCCCTTCATAAACATGGGTGCAGTTCAGCGCAGAGAATCCGTGAGCTTCACTAAACAGACGTCGTTCGAGACAAATTGAGGAAAATAGTAAATAAACTTCATAAACATATTAAATTTACCTGAATGGCAACCTACGGATGTTATCCTTTGCATGCACCCTATAAAAACACTGACGATGTTTCAACACACTTTTCTCGCTGACATTTTTATGTTTAAATTTGAAACAGTGTATTCTGTTTCGAATACCACATCGTTATTGACTTTATAGGCTGGAGCACATAACCTGACTTGCAAAATATTGGTGTACTGCGACCTAACCAATATTGGGTCAATTTTCAAATATGGCGGATACAGCATAGCAAAATTAAGTCAATAAAAAGCAATTATTTATTGCTGTAATGGTACCATTCCTATGAGTTTGTGGTTTAGACCGGTAAGCTTTGATAAGATCTTTTACAGTCAGAGCTCCAGATAAGAATTTGTGAAATTAGAAACGGTACTGCCACTGACAGAAAGAAAAGGAGTAACACTGAAAATCAATTAGTACCTGTACTACCATATCCAAAATTACAGGTAGTACTGTACTACCTGTGTTCTTGGATATTGAAGGGTGTATAACTGACTTTACAGAAACATTTGCAGCAATTATAAAAGGGCTGTTTGTAAAACATGCATGCCCCCCATATGGGCTCTCAGTTGTAGTGACCGCCATTTTGTAAATATTTTTTTTGTCACTGTGACCTTGACCTTTGACCTAGTGACCTGAAAATCAATAGGGTTCATCTGCCAGTCATGATCAATGTACCTATGAAGTTTCATGATCCTAGGCATAAGCGTTCTTGAGTTATCATCCGGAAACCATTTTACTATTTCGGGTCACCGTGACCTTGACCTTTGACCTAGTGACCTGAAAATCAATAGGTGTCATCTGCCATTCATGATCAAACTACCTATCAAGTTTCATGATCCTAGGCATAAGCGTTCTTGAGTTATCATCCGGAAACCATTTTACTATTTCGGGTCACCGTGACCTTGACCTTTGACCTGAAAATCAATAGGGGTCATCTGCGAGTCATGATCAATCTACCTATCAAGTTTCATGATCCTAGGCATACACGTTCTTGAGTTATCATCCGGAAACCATTTTAATATTTCGGATCACCGTGACCTTGACCTTTGACCTAGTGACCTCAAAATCAATAGGGATCATCTGCGAGTCATGGTCAATCTACCTATCAAGTTTCATGATCCTAGGCATAAGCGTTCTTGACTTATCATCCGGAAACCATTTTACTATTTCGGGTCACCGTGACCTTGACCTTTGACCTAGTGACCTCAAAATCAATAGGGGTCATCTGCGAGTCATGATCAATCTACCTATCAAGTTTCATGATCCTAGGCATAAGCGTTCTTGAATTATCATCCGGAAACCATTTTACTATTTCGGGTCACAGTGACCTTGACCTTTGACCTAGTGACCTCAAAATCAATAGGGGTCATCTGCGAGTCATGATCAATATACCTATGAAGTTTCATGATCCTAGGCCTAAGCGTTCTTGAGTTATCATCCGGAAACCACCTGGTGGACGGACCGACCGACAGACCGACCGACCAACCGACCGACCGACATGTGCAAAGCAATATACCCCCTCTTCTTCGAAGGGGGGAATAATAAATATATGTAGCTTCCTAAACAGTTACTGTATTAGGTTTTCCATTCTGAATTATGATGCTAATACAACTACACATTAAAACTCATGACTAATACTATTTCTTCATTTTTCTTGACAAGAAAACACAAGCCAACTAGTAAGCTAAGTAAATGAACACTTATTTCACCGTCTCATCTGTTTCCCATCGTGTTTTCTAACGTTTTACGCCACCGATGCAATCAAATCGTTTAATATTGGGGCCACAATGTCTTTTTCTGGGTTTACAGATTTAATGTCAGGATGGTTAGATGACACCCTATGTAGTCATTATATGACAACAAAGTGTTGTTTTGAGCCGCTTTTGGTTAAGCCGGCATTCAATTGACCAGTCGCCAAATTATCGATCGCTCCGCCCACATAGTCACGTGGTCAAGTGATTAGAAAACTCCGACAAGCAGATCGCAATTATAGCGGATTACGTGAGGGAAATTCTATATTTGTAATGATGTATTATGCTCTTTTCTATAAAATAAATTATTAAAGCCGCACACTTACCTAAACTGCTTTTGTAAAACGTTAATACAACCATAAAAACTTTAGAGAGAAATGGCGTAATCAAAATAAATGAGTTAACGGCAGACTGAATATCAGAAACGTTTCTTATACATATTATATAGGGAGGTGATGAAAAATCTGTTGTAAAAATGAGCATTTATTTCATATTGATTTTGAACTTGTATTCAACTGTCTGACAGTGAACCCGGTGGCTATTCATATATAATTTTGAAAATATTTTTTTTTTAATGCAAATGACATATCCATATCATGATGGGTTTTTTTGTTTATTAAAAATGTTTAGATCTTTGTTTTATTGTGTTATTTTTAAAAAGACACCGATTTTTTTATTTGGATATCAATTAAATTTTGATTGTAACTATAATTTAATACAGGCCTAATTTCGTGGTTTCATTAACAGATAGTCTAATATGCATTTTATTTCATTTATGTTTAATGCGAACCTGTTACATTTCACTATCAAACAAGAGCACCGCCTTGCGGGTGCAGACCGCTCATCTATTTTCTTTTTAAAAGTGAAGGGACTCTCATTTTCAATCACAAAGGAGGGAGGAGTGGAGTGAAGAGGGGTGTATAGTGTGGGGTTGTGGACATTTATTACATTATCTTCCAAAAAAGCGAAAAAAAAAAAAAAATCAAAAAATCGGGGGGGGGGGGGGGGGGGGGGGGGGGTTTGGGTGCGATGGTTGGACGGTATTTCAAACATAACCGTTTTAAACAAAAAATGGGGGGGGGGTATAGTGTGAGGGTGTGGTGATAATTTGTGAGATGATCTTAAAAAAAAAAAAAAAAAAAAAAAAAAAATCAAAAAAAAAATTGGGGGGGGGGGGTGGGGGGGATGGGGGTATAGTGTGAGGGTGTGGTGGTCATTTGTGAGATGATCTTAAAAAAAAAAAAAAAAAATAGGGGGGGGGAGGGGGAGGGGGGGAGGGCACGGGGGATGGTTTGGGTGAAGTCTATTGTGGTATGTCAGGTAAGAGTAGTTTCATCAAAGTATCAATCAAATCTAATCATAAATAAAGAAGTTATGGCAATTTTAGCAAAATTTAATAATTTGACCTTGAGAGTCAAGGTCATTCAAAGGTCAAAGTAAAATTCAAGTTGCCAGGTACAGTAACCTCATGATAGCATGTAAGTATTTGAAGTTTGAAAGCAATAGCCTTGATACTTCGAGTGGATCGAAACACAAAATTTAACCATATATTAAAAGTTACTAAGTCAAAAAAGGGCCATAATTCCATAACAATGACAACCAGAGTTATGCAACTTGTCCTTTTACTGTACCGTTATGATAGTTTGTGAGTGTTCCAAGTATGAAAGCAATATCTATGATACTTTAGGGGTAAAGTGGACCAAAACATAAATCTTAACCAAATTTTAAATTTTCTAAGTATAAAGGGCCCATAATTCCGTCCAAATGCCAGTCAGAGCTACATAACTTTGCCTGCACCGTCCCCTTATGATAGTTCATAAATCTTGCAAGTATGAAAGCAATAGCTTTGATACTGTAGGAATAAAGTGGACCTAAACACAAAACTTAATCAAATTTTCAATTTTCTAAGTATAAAAAGGGCACATAATTCTGTCAAAATGCCAGTCAGAGTTACATTACTTTGCCTGCACAGTCCCCTTATGATAGATGAGTAAGTGTTGCAAGTATGAAAGCAATAGCTTTGATGCTTAAGGAATAAAATGGACCTAAACACAAAACTTAACCAAAATTGTCAATTTTCTAAGTATAAAAAGGGCACATAATTCTGTCAAAATGCATGCCAGAGTTATCTAACTTTGCCTGCCCAGTCCCCTCATGATAGTAAGTAAGTGTACCAAGTTTGAATGCAATAGCATTGATACTTACTGAGAAAAGTGGAACTAAACGCAAAACTTAACCAAAATTTTCAATTTTTTAAGTATAAAAAGGGCACATAATTGTGTCAAAATGCACGCCAGAGTTATCTAACTTTGCCTGCCCAGTCCCCTCATGATAGTAAGTAAGTGTACCAAGTTTGAATGCAATAGCATTGATACTTTCTGAGAAAAGTGGACCTAAACGCAAAACTTAACCGGACGCCGACGCCAACGCCAACGCCAACGCCGACGCCAACGCCGACGCCAAGGTGATGACAATAGCTCATAATTTTTTTTCAAAAAATAGATGAGCTAAAAATGAAATGTTGGTATTACGGTGCTGTTCACGAACATTCGAATTAAATACATTTAGCATATTATGCATTTGCTTATTTATAACAAGATGGCCCTTATATGTTAATTGCAATTTTCACATTTCTCCCCGTATCAATATGTTGTATTAGAAATGTTGTTGTTGTATTATAAGCCGTACATTTTACACTTGAAGTCGCTTTAAGCTGGCTAAGCTGCGTTGAAATCACCTTTGTGTTGTTTTTACTTTAGTTAAAACAATATTTAAGTTAACAATTTATAATGATTTCCCTTGTTTATGATCCACAGAAAATAAATATATAATTGGAAATCATTTAAGTAATTAAATAGTTTTCTTTTCTTGTGTACAGTACCTAACAATGCCTTAATGTTCCTTCATTCTGAGATCCACGCAACATACTGTCATTTATTAATTATCGACAATTACGCTGAGATTAATAAGCACGTGTGGCAATTATTATGTTGCCCAAACTGCTTAATAATATTGTACATCAAACGGTATAACACGTTTTATAGAACACACACCTGGTGTGGTTAAACTATTTATTGTGTTTGTTTTCTCATTACTCGTTCATATAGTTCAAGAAATAAAGATAAAGTAATAACCTTTTATAAAGTATGTATAGCACCTACAATTTTGAATAATGATCGAACAGTAATGATCATGCATTTGATATAAAATCTGTGTAAACTCTTAAAAATTACGTCCATTCCATATGTAAAACACGCTTTGTTTGTCGGACAAAATGGCGGCCAGATAAGGGTTGCTGAGGGGTGTGTGAAAAATCAATATCTGATTGGCTGATCGACAAAATGTGGGCGGAGTTGGCGAATGGTCAATTGCGCGCAGACATATCAATTTTGACGGATTTACAAGTTACAGGAAATCACGCGACAGAATAGACAATAATATATGAACCCAGTCTACAACTTTTGGGTAATTTAAATTAATGAAAAGCACCATTAGGTTAGAGACCAACAAATCACGCCGCGCTGACGCAGACGTATCGGTACGGCCAGATTTTTTCGTAAATGCGTAAAATGGATATTAATGTTGTAATTGTACGTCCAGTTTATAAAAATTAATGCGTAAATCTTCATGAAAAAGGCGTATTTACGGCTGTACGACCCTTATCTGGAGCTCTGTACAGTGTTCCTTAACCCTTGCATTGTTGATTAAATTTTGCAACCATGGGCAAGAGACGGCGCATTGCAACTATCAGCTAACCATTGGGTTATAAAGCTGAGAGTTGAATTATTGCAACTAGGCTGCACATATGCTCATAACTACCATGTGTGTAAGTTTCAAGGTTCTAGTGCTAATAGTGTAGGAGAAGATAGTGGCCAGGAAAGACGGATGAAAGGACAAACAGACAGACGGCGGAGATAACCACAATATCCCCACTCTTTTCAAAAAGCGTGGGGATAAAAATCATGCACATTTAAAAGGTCTAGATTATATAGTCATTTAACGAAAACAACTTATTAAGTAAGGATACTGTAGAAGCCTCCGAGGGGTTTTCCGTTACTAAAAATAGATTGGCCGTCAAACCTCTCGATCGCGGCCATTTACATTGTATTAGAGTAAAGGTCGTCGGAAGACTTAATACTGACAATTTCACGAAGCAAGACTATAAATTCCCGTTTTCTTTCTTAAAGTAGGACTTAAATAAAAGATAATTCAAAAATAGCAAAACATATAATAATTTGATTATAATTATAAGTGGTGTGGATGCGATAGTGTTATTTTTCATCAGCGATAGAAATGTATTGTAATAGCTGCATTGTTATCAAACAAAGCCCTAAAAAAGCGCTATATATTACAATCTTTCAATGTAGTTTTAATTTTCTTAAACACTGAATGAATTTTCGTTTGGTTTTACATTGAATGAAATTATTAATAAAATTTAGCATTCAAATGGAAAAAAAAACACCTGCATATTTTGAAAATTGAACTGTCGATCTTTACATGTTAATTGAAAACGATTTACTAGTGATAATGAGCGATACAAATCTAGCATTTAATGATACCATAAATTATACATTTTAATTATTTTACGCAAGTATTTTACATCCCTACTATGATCAAACGTGATTGCTTGTTTTCATGATGATGTTTCGAACACTGCAGTAACGCACGATCTTTACAAATTATAGCAGAGTTTACATTTGCAGGTACCCGTTAAATACGTTAATTGTGTAGCAGTAAATTAGTACAATATTTTAAATTTATAGTTATTAAACACTATATTGTTATGCTTAAACTGGCTTATATATATACAATGTACACTTCGTGTTGATCCATTTATGAAAAATGTATATTTTTTTAATATGTTCAAATATTTTATTAAAGTTACTGTTAAGTATTTTGTATTTGGCTTAAATTACTGCTCAATATGACAAGAGATGACCTGGAGGTATCATAAATTGTGTTTAATGACCAGACACATGTGGTTTATTCAGGGTATAGGTTCCCAGATTTATGACACCCTGTTTTGTTAGTAATTGTCTGGTCAGTATCCGATCATAACGAGATAATCGGTTTGTGATGAACAGGGGCAATTTAACACTGGGTTAAAAATGCTGAAACAAAGAGTGTCAAAATTGGTGTGAACAATTAAATAAAAACAAATTTATCAAGAGGATTTAGTTAATCTGTAACAAGGTAAGTTTTTACAGACAAATAGATTCAAATCAGTTTCTAAATGTTGATAACATGAAATCAATCTATTGTTGTTTATTTTCGTCCTTATTTGTGTTCGTTCATTGAATTTAATTTATTCTGAAAGAATTTCAATTTCTGAGTATTTTGTTGTTCTTAAAAATGGTCGCGAATATGTGTCAAGTAGAGATGATTATGATAACCTTATCACGATGCGGTTCATCAAATGCAAACAATAGCGACATGGCCGCAGTGCTGACGGCCAAAATTCGAGCATGCGCAAACGTGACGTCATTATCGGAATCCCCAAAACCTCCTACTGAACATATCAATTGTACATTCAAATAGACAAACCAGATAGTGTTCCCATTTCTCCAGGCACTGTGTCAGTTGTGTCTGATTTGTTCATAGGCTACAATTCTTGTTTACAACTGACCACATTTTGTTCTAAATAAATCCTTTGTGGCTTTTAAACAAGTTCATATAGTACTACAAAAAATGTTTCGGTATTTATTATCATATTACAATAAGATTTGAATTGTGATTGCATATGAAAATCCCTGCTATATGTCCGAAATATTCAAAATCCGAACATCATGCCATTGTGTTCAGTAACAGATGTGCTATAAATTCCCCAAAGCTGCACATTTTTAGATACATAAGATGAATAAAATCAAATACTTACATGTAAATTAAAATTTCTAACATCAAATATCCCAAAAGAAGTTCGATTTAAAGGAATAAAATATATTTACAAGTTAATAGTTGTTTACTAAGCGTTTTCCGTTTCGCATCGCTATCGTCATTGTGTTATTGTCGACATTTTAAAATGCAATACAAGTTGGTCCATTGACCCTTACCATTCGATTTTATGTGAACCTTACAATAATGATAATTCGTTTATTTACAAAACATATCATTGATTCACATGTTATTCATGTATGGCATGAACATAATATAATCATAAGATACCGTGCCTCATCTACATATGTTGACTTCTTGCTTTGTACCAGTTAAATGAAAACAGCTTAATTTTTATTGCAGTACTGACCACTACAGTGTGGGTAAATAAAATGACCTAATATACTAGTGTGTGATGTTTTGCATACTCTTGATCGATCTTTGCATCTTTAGGGGTGATGGCATGGGAGAATACTGGTATTACCAGAGATACTACGTACCAAAGACCTATAGATAACTATAGGTCTGTGTACGTACGTGCTTCTTTAACACAGGAATGAGAAACGGAGAACTCAGGCAAATAACAAGTGCACTTTCTATGTCTATGAAAACTAATATCTAGCTCAGTTTGGGAGCCGCGCAACGTCGTAACCGCATGAATTAATAGAACCTATTGTCATATAATATATATTTCGCAACCCAAAGAATGTCATTAATTGACTCTGGACACTAAATGTTTCAGGTTATTGGATTCACGGGAACGAGTGTACATGTGATTTAAGTGAGACCCGTATGCGTAAATGCGCGTTGACTGGGAGCACAACGCATATAAGCAATTCGTGCATATCATTATGAAAAGTCGATATATAGGCTAACGCGTCTATAGGTACGTCGGTCACGTGTTTGCATTATTTACACACACACAAACGAGAGGTTCAACTACAAAACCGATGATCTGGGATGACACTTTTCGCACGTGCATTCAGCCCAGTTCTCAATAAGAAGCCCATATAGTTCAAGCCAAGATTCTCCAACTTCGACATCATTTGTTAAAAGGGCCATATCGACGATCAATGCGTTATTTGTCAGGTGATAATATGTTAATTATTTTTAGTAAATTCTTACATAGGCATCGTTTTTATAAACGCTCCATGGTTAACTTTGTTAAGCATATTGTCCCGGGACCTTTTTTGCGACCGAAGAAAAATATTACTAAAGTTTTTTAAATAGCGCATGATATAGTGAAGTTCTAAATAAAAGGTTAAGAAGAACCGTAATACGTATGCGCACATTTGATCTGGAAAAGTATTATTGTAGTATTGTAAAATTCTGATTGAAAAATGCGATGTGTGTAGGCTTGAGTTCGATTCCAGCCACAGGTCCATGTCTAAAAATATTTTTGGCATTTTATAATTTATACAATATATTGTTCTTAAAGGGATCTTTTCACGCTTTGGTAAATTGACAAAATTGAAAAATAATGTTTCAGATTCGTAAGTT
This sequence comes from Dreissena polymorpha, assembly GCF_020536995.1. Classification (NCBI taxonomy): domain Eukaryota; kingdom Metazoa; phylum Mollusca; class Bivalvia; order Myida; family Dreissenidae; genus Dreissena; species Dreissena polymorpha. The sequence continues at coordinate 99,076,378 of NC_068358.1, read as the reverse complement.
TTCGTTTTAGTTATGATATTTGTGAGGAAACAGTAATACTGAACATTAACCATGCTCTAATATAGCCATTATATGCATCTTTTGACGATTTTAAAACCTAAAAATTATAAAGCGTTGCAACGCGAAACGATTGAATAATTTGGAGAGTTCTGTTTTTGTCGTTAAATTTTGTGAAACTACGAAGATTGCTTATATAAGGTATAAAATACGTCAAGTATGTGTACTCGGCGGAATAGCTCAGTTGGCTAAAGCGTTTTTACTTCAGGATTCTGGCAGGACTCCAGGGGTCACTGGTTCGAAACCTGCTCCGGGCAATGTTCTTTTCCTTTTTTTAATTTTTTTCTTGATTTTTTACTGGAGCTTTTACGATCCAATGTTTACATTTATCAATATAAAGCATTTAATGAATAAGTTAAAAAAATGCCAAAATCTGTGAAAAGGCCCCTTTAACACTTAAATATGTACATCACTGTTTCTAGATAGATGTATCCATGCCAAGAGGGTATCCATATTTAGGAAAAATAACATCGATACCCCTTGACATCGGTGCGCGTACATTTTGTTGCAATAGGTACCAGTATACGTTAAACGAAGAGGCACGCTAGTCTTATACGATATAAAGCCTTGAAAGAAACTTTAATTAAGAAACATATGCATATAAAAGCATGCTTATAGATGAACGGCTTAACATATATATGACGTCTGAATTTGTGATATGACCATGTCGATAATTCTTGATATACTGACAATGTTACTGACAATTGAATCGGTTACTGTTTTCATGCTTAATGTTTTATCATGTATTATGTTACTTATAGGCCCGCTTGGGTCGGGTGCATGCATGCCTTTTTGCAATTGTCTGTTGTTATTTCTATATATGTGACGTCGTCAGCGAAAATCAGTCTTGTGTACGCTGACGTTTATGTCGGGAAATCGCGAGATAAAAATCTTGTACGAAAATGCGCTGGATATTTCGTCTTTTTCATACAATTTCTCGGCTCATAATTTATGACATGCTTTGAAAATTTCCACTATATAGCATGAATATGTCCCTTTAAACACTGGCACAATTGGTGGTTTGTAATCCGCTTATTAAATTCAAACTATAACATATTATGTTTGCACATGTCACTTTAATAAAATATTTACTTACTTTCTTGTGAACTTGTATATTCGATTTAGACTGACTCGATTCATACGCATCCGATAAATGTGAAGACATTCCCCTCTCGTTAAGAACCGGAACTTGAGCAGTTAATGGACTCATTCGACAGTCTATATTCTATGTCAACATCGATCTTTGACACTTGATCTTTACATTCTTTCATGGTCATGAACTTGCTTATATTTTATGTTTCAAAATATATACGTGCATTTGTGTAGTATCAGCTGTGGGTACTTTGGTAAAATAACAAGAGAAAACATGCATTTTACGCATTTGTTTGTATTCATTGTTAAAGTACATACAAACAATTTTTAAAACTCTACTTTACCTTATTAACATATATCGAAGAAACAAATATTGTAAAGGCGCATGCCATAGTTTTAATTATAATTCATTAATTCTATCTGATGTAAACAAAAACATTGTACATAATTTCCTAAATATGTATTGTATCAATTGGTTTGGAGATTCTCTTTCATTATAATTTTGATACATACTAGTTTTAGATACATACAAGATAAGTATTGATGCAAAGCATCAAAGGGCGTCGGGAATTTCAGTGTAAAAGGCACTCAATGAAGTTACATGGAACGAATTTTTTTCTACTGTAAATATTAATATATTGGCCGATTATTTTACACAAAATAGAAAAAGATACAGGTATAACCATTATCTATAATTTTGTGTTGTAACCCCCAAATAACCATTATTTATGATGTTGTGTTATAGCTCCTAAATAACCATTATCTACGATTTTATGTTGTAACTTGTAACCCCCAAATATTTCATAGTTCATTTTATTAACATTGGTTTCCTTTTTACTGGCATCCGTGTGCAGTTTTCATTAATGGAACAGAACTGTGTAGGTTTTAAAAAATCTGCTTCATCTTGTATTAAAGCGTAATTTCATATTTTTCTCAATTTTAAGGGGAGATGATTCTGAACTTATTCTTACGTTGCTCATTTACGATAGTGGTTGAGTACTCATTGATATGAAAACACTGTAAAAGTTTGAAAAATAGAAGAATTAAAACTGTAAATTGCATAAAGAAGCTGCATTTCACAATACTTTGAAATTCAGTAAAAGATCATAATAGATTTATTGCTCCGATATTCATCATTTTCAATAGGGTTCGAGTACCGTAAGACTGATATAAAAACACTTAACAAGTTTGGAACGATTCAGACAAAACAAGTGGAAATTGTTTATTTTGTCAAATTTAATAGAAAAAATCTGGACTTATTGTCCCGATGTTTCTCATTTTAAACGAGGTAAAAATGCCCATTGATATGAAGACACTGTAAGTTTGGAAAGAATCTGACGAAAAATGTTGACATAATCACCTAACCAAGCAGTTTTTCACTTTTATTTCTAAATTCAAAGAGACATAATTCTGGACTTATGGTCCGATATTGCTCATATAGAGTATGGGTTGGGTCCTCATTGATAAAAAAACATGTGCAAGTTTGGGGACAATCGGATGAAGATTTTAGACCACGAACAACGATTTAAAATTTCTCAAATTATAAGGAAGAAAGCCATGGACGTAATGGTCGGATAATGCTAAAGGGCCCATACCTCCTGGATAGTAATACGTGTCGCGCTTCGCGCTCTATATGTGGTTCTTAAAAAAAAACTTCGAGGAGTGCTTGACTCTAGGGTAACGGGTTGCTGGGACACAGCTCATCCTTGATAAGCAGCTGCTTCCTTTATCGCAACTCATTGTTACAATCAATAATACGTGTCGCGCTTCGCGCTCTATATGTGGTAGGGATAGTACTTAGGGCCTATGATAGACAACCATAAAAATACATGGATAATAGATGTGTTGTTTGCATTTATTTGTTAATATAAAAACACGTGTATTTTTTATAAGATAATAAAGTGATGTAAGAAATTTTAATTAACGTTGTCACCACGCGGCATCCATTAATTTTAATAAAAATGTTCAATTGTAGTAAAATGGATTTTAAAATGTCTACATAAAATAAAGCTTTATTATATTTATTAACCTGACTGAAAAAAACTGTCAGCCGCCGAACTGTTCCGTTCGTGCCGGAACCCGGGATTGAACCGGGGGCCTTAAGATGATTGTTGCGTAAACAACTTCAGTCTAACGCTCTCCCAACTGAGCTTTTCCGGCTGACATCATTTATGTACTGCTATTTGGTGAAGTTGTGTATAGCGATCGTTATTATATGTCTATTAATAAGCTAATACATTGTACGTTTTTGTACCACTACGCCTTCCAATAAACTTGCTTGCGCGATAGGTCGTCAAATATCGTACTACATTGATTCTCCACTAAATAAGCAAATTAGAATAACCAAAAAATAAATATGTTTTGATTATGTTTTGTTTTTATACAAAACCAGAAAGTTTCGCGTATTTTCCCAGTCCCTGTGATATTTCCCCTGTGATCAGTTGTGGATCAGTTATTAATTAAAACAATTAGCTTTGCATTATTGGCAATAAATGTTGTAATAAATGTAATAGGCACAAATGCAGTACTTATTTTCACTAATTTACACAAAAAATCACCATTATGCAAGATATTCTTAAAACACAAATATATACATTGATCCGTAAAATATCTTCTCTCATAAGCGAAAAAAAGGAATTACATACTAGTCGACGCTCTCCAGAGCGACGACAATGAGTCGGTCTCTTGAAAAACCGGGCTTAAAAATGTGCGTAAAGTATCTTTCCAGATAAGCTTTTGCAGTCTGCAAAGGCTAATCAGGGACTTACCGTTCCTCTTTGATGGCATTTTGCGTTTAAAAGAAGCCTTTTCTTAACACAAAAATCAGGTCTTTGCGGAACGTGTCGTCCCAGATTAGCCTGCGCAATAAGAGCGGTTTCCAAAAGGGCGGCTCATGTGTATTTCTTTGAGTTGTATGTTATGCTTTAGTTGGTGATGCTTTAACAGCTTTTATTTCCATTGACAACATTTCATCCGTTTCAATCTGAGAGACAGCGGCGAAAGTACTTTCATTTGAGTCCGAAGAACATACTTTCAGCCTCTTCAGTATATGATACCCTAACACAAATAGACAGCTGTTCGTAAGAACAAACACGCCATAGAGGAGTGGAAACAACGCTATCTTCGGAATGATATGCTTTGGAAATGACAAACTGATCAACGTCATGCACAGCGGAAAGTTTTGAATGCCCGTCTCCAAGGCGACCGTTCGCGCATGAGAAGCGTTCATTCGGAATATCTTGGCCACCACGTAGCCGAATGCGAAGCCTAAAAATGGCAACCAGAAGGCCCCGACGTAGATCTTCCAGGAGGACCGGTACATGAACGGGTAGAGGAGGCTCATCAGGGTCATGGTCAGAACCACCGCTAGGGCTCCGCATATGCTCCCCACCTGGTAAAGATGTGATGGATTTAATACGGAAAGATACCAACAGTTGAAGGAATGTAGTCAGCTATGTACAACTTAAAATGGTGTATTAAACACTTCTTTTCGCCAGAACCACGTGACCATAAATTTCATAATCGTCGTATTGCGTGTCTGCGTCAACAGGCCAGGACGATAAATCAGAGGCCCCAACACGCCAAACATGGACGAAACAATTTATGAATACATGTAATTAATGTGTCGTGTTGTCGTTCAAACGGTAACAAACTTGTCGTGTTGGTTCATCTGTTGGTTACTCGGCGGGTTCAACAGTTCCTTCCATGCCAACACGCCAAATTACTTCATTCTTCGCTTGCGTTGGTATATCTATTATGGTATTATGTTGGCGCCCGTTAAAGTGGGAAACATCCTGATACGACAGAAAGAAGTGAAATACAGACAGCCGGGACAGACAGTAGCCGTTATTGTTACATGGATGGTTTTAAGCATATTTCTTTCGAATTTTGTACGTCTCAAAACTCATCGGAGACATAATTACGACCACTGCTTTAGCTTCGGAGCTCGTTAGCGATTAATAAAGATGCTCTGATACCTGAACCATTTTTATGGCGAGCTTCTCCCACCTCCAGCGGATGAAGATGCCCACAGCCGCCGGTGCGACGGTGCTTGCGAGAGAAATGACGATGTTAACGTATGGAATGACGAGACGCTCGCTGGTCCAGGAGCGGCTGTAGATCCACACGTTCAGAGGCATCATGCCCAGCGCCAGCATGGTGGCAAGCGTCGTCATAGTGAGGCTGGGGAAAGAAAGGGACGCGGGACTGATATGGTGACAAGCTCGCAACACGCCAGCTTTCAGTTAAATATTTCCTTAAATTGCTTTTAATGTTACTATGGACATTGATTTATATGCGTATTGTTAACATTTATCAATAAATATTGTATCGTTGTCATTAAAAGCAACATATCGTTTACTTCAATTATTAAAACGACAATATTGATGAATTTCATATTACTACAAACTTTAAACAGTATGCTATTTTATGTTCTATTAAAACACCATAAGAAAATAATCCTCTTCATTGATGTTGAATGTACATTTAAAGATGCGTTTAAATTTATAATAATATAATATTAAGGAGATCAACAATTGAATTAAGATGCACTCAATATGTGTATTTTTTGTTGCTGTAAATCTTGAGATAATAAACTACTGTTGTTCAAATAATCCAATTGTATTTTTAATGAGAGTGGCACACTCACCCATATGGCTGAATAATATGCCAACCTATTAAAAAGATAGGGATACGTACCTTAAAGGAACGTCTCCGTCCGCCCAGTATGAAAACATGTTAGAGGTGGCGCCCCCAGGGCACGTGCCCATCACAAGCATGCCGATAGCCGCCTCTTCCGTAAGCTGCAGCGCATGCGCAAACCCAAATGTGACCAACGGAAGAACGACGAACTGCGCAAGCATGCCTATCGCAGGGGCTACTGGTCTCCGCATGTATTTTAGTAGCTTGCCCAGCTCTATGGTACATCCCATCCCTTTGATTACAGAAGAGTAAATGTGAGTACAGAAGGCAGAGGAAAATTACTTTTCATATTCTCATTCGGAATTTGGAAAAGGGCGGGTGGGCGTTTTTTTACTATTACATACTTCATAAAATGATGTACAAGTTTAAGGCTTTCCCCATAATTCTGAAGCTCGTTCGATTTCAATGCTTCATATTGATGGTAAATTTATTATTTCTAGAATAACTAACATCAATGTATGTTTGAATAGTTAATAACCATATTGTGTTATAAATACTGATTACCGTGTTAATGAATTGATACATGTTCTTGCAAATGTGTACATTTGTTACCATAAATATTGTATATACTGTATAAATATTTAAACTAACCACTTCTGATTCAACAATTCATTTGTCTCAAACGTGACTTAAAAAACGCAAGCTTTTTCATTTGAATAGTGGTCCTGAACACGTTTCAAAGGTACATAACTCAAAATAATGGATTACTGAGCATGAAAATTGTATATTGTAATTTAAACATCGTGGTGATAACGTATTCTGAATTTAAATGAAATGGTTTGAAAACTTAGAAGGTGGATGTAATATAATTATGCTCCAAAAACTAAGTACATTAAATTTCTCGGACATAAAAACGGCCCAGCTTAAGGTAAAATGCGTCGAGCGAGTAGATCACTGAGTATGAAATCTAGAGAATGTCAAGATAGAATAGAAAAATACACGCCAAATGGACTGATTAATGAAAATTGGAAATACCAAATGCAATTTTTAACAACGATCATAAACAATCGCACACGGACAGTTTCATATAAAAGAAACAACTCCTTAAAGTTTGACAGTTGTACGTTAAACAATTTAGGAGAGTGCCTGCTCATACGATTGTTTTTTTTAACGGACAGACATACGCACATGGTTTTTCGAGTATAACTCCACCCTTTTACTGCATAACAAAGGGGTATAACCACACCTATTGGCAGAAGACACAGATGTTATGAACAATACATCTAACAGTTTACCATCGTGCCGGTAAGATTCATACGAATAATAAGACCTACCGAGCATGATGATAACAAGCGTCGTTGTTAAAACAACGTCTGAAACGGTTTTTAGAGTGTTTGGCCCCGGACCCGTCTTTGGCGTCGAGTTTGTAACGTTGAGGTCAAATGCCATGTCACTCTGCGTTGACACGTTTCCAAACACATCGTGTAGAGATCGGTTTGTAAACGGCCCTGATCCGAGCTCTTGTACATCCATTATGTATAAAATTTGTTAACACATTAGATTTTATGAATGCATTGAAATAATCTTAGACACTAATATTTAGATACCTTAGTTGTTATCATTAGACACCAAGAAAGATAAAATGATAGCAGTTATCTAGTACGAATACTATGGGAATTAGGGCGCTAGAATCGATGCACTTTTATCTTGTCACGCCTACGGTACACAGAGTTGCTTAATTCACGACGGTAATGCAGAGACTTTGATAACGGATGGCACTTTAATAACAGAGGACAACACAAGCCACAAGCCACGCGCAAGATGCGAGTTCTTTAAGCCCCATAAATACTAACAAATTAACAAATATTTCGTAAAATAAAGTTTACCCATAAACAATCAGTGTTCCTTATAGCAATAGCCAAAATTTCAACGCTAGATATTGTATGGTAACGAGATACAAGATGATCGTTTTTATTTACAATATATTCCATGCGAATTTTCCGCGAAGATATCCAAAACAAGAAATATCTTTAAACAAGAAATATCTTTAAAAAAGATATACGGCGTAAATAATGAGATCAAGGATAGCGAATGTCTTTTTCTGTGCAGTTCTTAGCTGCATCACACGCAGTACGGGATGTTACGGGGAGTTTTCGCGGCTTATTTTACATTATAACATATTGCTGGTCATAAACCTATAGATACAAAACAGAAAACCAAAAGAAGAATGGAAGTGAAATTTAAACATATGAGTCAACCGGTCACACGAGAACAAACCTGTTTTAGTGGTCTGTCGGGCATTGCTATTTGATTCGATTATTAACAGTATCGAGAATCATCGTGCTCATGCTTAAAGTGATATTATGGGCATTTTGCACTGTTGAATTGAGCTGAAAAGAATTAACAGGTCAAAATAGTTAGTTTAAATGTGGTTACTGATCAATTATCTGCAACTCACCTTGCTACCAGTTGTTTATAAAAATATATTTTATATTCGATATTCTTACGTGACCCACCCAGTCCTGTAAGCCGAAATGATCCGTAAAACAATATTGTGTCTTTGTGTCGTATGAACAAATCTGCACTAAAACTAAATTTAGGTTCAACTCGTAAACGCATGATCAGTTGTCAAACGAAAGTACGGTTAATATTCAAATGCATTATTTTTCTCTTTCTGGTATATTGTTTTAGTATGTTGATGCTGCATTAATTACTATAAGTGTATATGAAGTAGAAACATCAAAAATAATCAACGGTTGCGATAGACACCTATAAACTGTTACATGCTCATAATATCACTTTAGTACATTAGGCAATATGGTGGAATAATTATTGTTAAATTTATTAAAAATAATATTTATCATTGTATTGTTGAAAACACATTAAGAATCTATTATTGACATACCATAATTATATTGCTGAATATCTTCTTTTAACATATTTCTGGTCTAAAGAAAATTCCAGGTCACCTAGTTCACGGATAGCGTCTTTATTATATAACGATTATTTTGCTGACCGCGAACTCCGGTGATGACCTGTATATAAACTCTGAATGTCCGCGACTTGACCCGAAACCTCGCGGGTTGAAATGCAATTCTTTAAAGTGAGGCCTCGCTTCCACTGCTCTTTATACTTTTACATGTTAACATGTTGACAGGAATATGGAAGTAAGTACTAAATATGAGAACATAGCCTTTTAAGTATAAACGCTTTTGCGCTGGTAATACTCTGAAAATAAAAGGTGTACGCACAAACTGTATTGATGTCGAGAATTGAGTGTAAAACTGTTCTATCTATTAAGCCTTTTCATTAGAGATAAAATTGTTTCATACAGTAAAACAGTGTTACAAAGACGCGGATATGTTTCCAATGTTCTGGTGGTATACTCAAATCAGCCAATGGAATAAATGAAGTGTATTCATTCGTACCTAGCCGCGGGAAATTTTATTTGAATTTTATTGGACACTTACAAAGGTCAAGTCAGGGTGAAAAGCTGGCTTATGCAGCTTACGCCGAAAAAGATATACGGCGTAAATAGTTTAATGAATGAGATCAAGTATAGCGAATGTTTTTTTCTGTGCAGTTCTTAGCTGCATCACACGCAGTACGGGATGTTACGGGGAGTTTTCGCGGCTTATTTTACATTATAACATATTGCTGGTCATAAACCTATAGATACAAAACAGAAAACCAAAAGAAGAATGGAAGTGAAATTCAAACATATGAGTCAACCGGCCACACGAGAAGTATCCGTATTTATAGGCGCGTTCTTCGAACAAATCTGTTTTAGTGGTTTGTCGGGCATTGCTATTTGATTCGATTATTAACAGTATCAATTATCATCGTGCTAATGCTTAAAGTGATATTATGGGCATTTTGCACTGTTGAATTGAGCTGAAAAGAATTAACAGGTCAAAATAGTTAGTTAAAATGTGGTTACTGATTACTTATCTGCAACTCACCTTGCTACCAGTTGTTTATAAAAATATATTTTATATTCGATATTCTTACGTGACCCACCCAGTCCTGTAAGCTGAAATGATCCGTAAAACAATTTCGTGTCTTTGTGTCGTATGAACAAATCTGCACTAGCCCCGGACTTTGCATTCTTTCCTTTGTATACTCAGTGCGTTCTTTCCCCCAACAGAAACAGAAATGTTGTTCTGTTGCATATATTACACGTGTTTTTAATTACTGTTGTTTTTGTTACTCTGACATGTAACTTACAGAAACAGAAATGTTGTTCTGTTGCATATATTACACGTGTTTTTAATTACTGTTGTTTTTGTTACTCTGACATGTAACTTACAAAACACATACACACAGACTCACGGACAACCGCACGCATGAACCCCCAAACACGCACGCACGTACACAAACACACGCACTTACGTACGTACGCGCACGCAGTCACACACTCACACTTACACGCAAACTCACTCTCACACGCGCACACTTAACAGCCGCCTTTGCGCACATGCGCGCAAAAGCGTCAATTAGGACACGCATTATGTAAAACATGCATAACAACATACGGAACCACCACGAGAATATACAAAAACTTCATGCATAATCAAGTATCAACAGTTATTCATAATTCTGTATGTAATACACAATATAGTATCATTTTTCAATGTGAAAGTTTTTTTTGTATATATTGGTATGTTGTAACCTTGTCACACTTACCAAGAGTTGTCGTTCGTTCAGGACGGCATAGTACTCATCAGGTAAACAAACCAAACAAAACAAGTTCCCTCTAGATCGCTAAAATCGATGTATATACAGAATATTTCAAATAAAATTTACTTGTTGAAGTATATTTTACATTGTTTAATATACCTCTATGGCCAGTATATCTACATCTGTATCCTAATTCGGATTTGCAATATAACTTTGCGACCAGGAAGTAATCTCCATTTAGTGTTAAGAAATTCTGACATTTTGCCTTTTTCTGGTTTATAAAAAATTTGCTTTTTGCATCATTCAAACGGTATCCAACATTTGATCCGTTACTGCAAGGTTTTCATTGATTCATAATCGTTTTTTTATTGTTGTTTTTAAATGCGTATTTTGTTTAAATATTGAATGACATTCTTCATTCACTGTATTCTTATTGACTTAAATATCATTTTTCATTGATTCATAAACGTTTTTTGTTGTTGTTTTTAAATGCCTGTTCTGTTTAAATATTGAATGACATTCTTCATTCACTGTATTCTTATTGACTAAAATATCAGTTTCTAGAAAAATGTGTTTGTATAGAGATTTCCATACCAGTTTTTGTGTAAATTTATTGAATGTTCTATCGAGAAATTATATTGTCCTAAACAAATGTGTGGCTTAAATAGTTTTCTTTAGAATACTGTGCGACAGTGTTGTCATTTGTCCCAGCTCAGTGTTGTGTTGTTTATGTTCATTGTTGTCCATGGACCGAATTCACTGACCGAGTTCATTGACCGAGCTCATTGAAAAGATATAATGGTATTCATCTATATCTATAAAAAATTAACTTTCTCTTATCATATACATAATTATTGTCTGCATTGTTTACTTGTATTTATGTTTGCATGAACTGTGGCATATTTAAAGATATTAACCTATATCTATATTTATATATGTAGCGGGCGTTGCTTAGAATAGGTGTTACAGAAAATCGCACTCAACTACAGACACACAAACACACGCGCACGCACACACACGCATACGAACACGCTCACACACGCATGCACGCTCGCGCACACGCACGCACGTACACACACATACATACACACACGCGCACACACACGCACATACATTCACACACATGCGCATACCCACACATGCACGAACCCGCGCACACACACCCTTACACGTACATGCACAACACACGCACACTACATACTCGGGCAACATGCGCGCACACACACGCACAAACACACGCGCGCCGAACCACCCCACACAATTATGTAGTTCTTACTGTTACATTACTACTATTATAAGTTACATACAATCTACGGAGCTATATATAAACTTTTTTTTTGTGTATTTCCAGTGTATGGAAAAGCGCTTTTTTATGTCGCTCGTGAGCTGTGATAGGAGGATATGTATCTATTCCTATATTTATGTACATAGCATGCGGTGCGTAGAATATATGTGTTATATAAAATACAGAAAATATGTGTTTTATATAATTTGTGTAATTTTCAGTATATTGTATTTGCTCTACAACTCCACATCACTTATGTTGTCAATTAACCTCTTTCCAAACAGAGCAACACATTTTTGTAATCATTTTTGTTAATAAAAATTAAAATATTTATTGAGAGTAAGACGCTCATAATTTTGTTATATGAGTAAAAACACATCTGGTGGTATCTCTAGTTCATTTTGTTTTCGGAACTAGATTAACTGCAGGCCAGATACAGTAAAAATGAAAATACTGGAGTTACATTTTATAAGTACAAAATGCTTATAAAACGTTTGCTTATCAAACAAAAACGTGGGAATGTCCGTCAGTCGATCTAAGTAGGTTTCGTTTTTCGTATATTTCAGATCGACAATGCGACGGACATACGAATGTTTTCGTGTATATGTCTTTGATCTTAGCACATATCGTGTAATGTTGATATTTGTTAAACGTTTCGTAGACAACAGTTTATTAAAACGTGTACTGATTGCATTAATTGTGTTTAACAATAAATGAAGATATACATATATAATCAATAGATGATTTTCAAATACAGTAGGTGCATAGGTTCTTTTTAACTGTCGTGAACCTCTTGACAAATAATAGCACAAAATGTTTGTATAAGAATGCATATTTTGTCATTGTAATAGTCATGTTATAGTCATTATTGTAACCTAAGGTTATCAATTATTACAACGCATTCACACACATAACTGAACCGGCGCGCACACTCCTTTCAACGAACATACACAACACAGGCGCATAACACACGCGGGCAACACGCGCGCACACACACACACAAACACACACACACACGCACCGAACCACCATCCACACACAATTTAGTAGTTTTTGTATTGGTATATTATTATAAATATAAGTTACCATAAATCTACGATGTTATATATATATTTTTATACTCAGATCACTATTTCAAATAATTTGTGCATTTCCAGTGTACGGAAGTGCGCTTATGTAGGTCTCTATTGGAGACAAATCGTTTATTGTTGTTCTCTTCTCATTTTTGTGATTATTTCTGTTTGCTTCTTTTTTTTATGGACTATTCAGCTGTTTGTATCCATATTTTTTGTTTTCTTTTTTCGTTTGTATGTAATGATATCTTATGTCTTATACTAGAAACCAACTGGGCATTTTTTAAAATAGGGACCAACTGGACAAGCATACACAAATTATCATTTACATCACCCTCCACTTCTTTAAATGATTAAGATATGTACTTTAAATGTAAAAGGGCTAAATAATAAAGACAAACGCATAAAAATCTTCAAATGGTTAGACGAAAAAAAATATAGTATAATCCTATTACAAGAAAGTCACTTGACACATACTTTAAGACAAACCTTAAAAGATGAATGGGACGGAGACATCTATCTTAGTGGTCAACATTCTAATAAACAAGGCGTGGCCTTTTTGATAAAAAATAATATTGGGATCACAGTCGATAATTTTAACGAAATAATAATTGGCAGACAAGCGAGTATAGATATCAAAATACACGAAACACAATTAACATTAATCAACGTTTACGGCCCTAACATAGATGATTCCACTTTTTACGAAACACTACAATCCTTTATAAATAATAATCAAGATAAAAACATCATAGTCGGTGGTGATTTCAATACTGTTCTTAACCCATTATTAGATAAAAAGAAGGGCAACCTTTATACTCATCCTAAAAATAGAAACATTTTAAATAACATAATTGAAAACTACAATATGATAGACATCTGGCGTACAATATATCCAAACGAAAGAAAATTCACCTGGCACTCAAACACAAAACCAACAATATTTTGTAGATTAGACTATTTTTTAATATCTGAGTCTCTTTGCAACATTATTGACACATGTAACATAAAACCAGGATTTATGACTGACCACTCTCTAGTTGAACTTAAACTACATAATATACAACCTGAAAGAGGCCCAGGATACTTTAAAATTAACAACAGCATCTTATTAGATACACAATATCAAACACAAATAAAACAGGAAATACTAAATACAGTTCAAAATAATAAAGATGCAAACCCAAATACCTTATGGGAAGTAATTAAAGGAAATATACGCAACACAACAATTAGATACACATCATTTAAACAAAAAGAAACACACAAACTTGAAACTGAAACCATCAAAACCATTGAAACCCTTGAAAAACAATTGCATCAAACGAACACAAATGATACCACCGACATTGAAAATGAAATAACGTTAAAAAAACAAATATTAGATGAAATTTATCATACACATCTCAATGGAATAATACTAAGAGCGCGTGCACAGCATGTTGAACACAATGAAAAAAATACAAAATACTTCGCAAACATTGAAAAACGTAGAAGCGAACAAAAAACTGTACACAAATTAGTAGTCAATGGCAAAGATATAACAAACAGAACTCAAATACTAGAAGAACAACGTTTATTTTTCGAAACCCTCTATAAACGAAAAAATGTTGAAAATAACACTCTTTTTAAAAATACACATCACGCTTTAAATCAAGAAGAAAAACTATTGTGTGACGGATTACTAAATGAATATGAATGTGGATTAGCACTAAAAGAAATGCAAAATAACAAAAGTCCAGGATCTGATGGCATCACCATTGAGTTTTATAAAATATTTTGGAATGATATCAAAACACATTTAATTAAATCACTAAACTATTCATATAATAATGAAAACCTAACTACGCTTCAAAAACAAGGTATAATATCACTCATTCCAAAACCTGGAAAAAACTTAGAATCCTTATCGAACTGGCGCCCAATTAGTTTACTAAACAATGATTATAAAATTGCAACTAAAAGTATAGCAAACAGAATAAAAAAAATATTACCATCAATCATTTCAAAATCTCAATCTGGTTTCATAAAAGGACGTTACATTGGTGAAAACGTTCGTCTTATCCAAGAATGCATCAACCATTTCAACAATTCAAATGATCCTGGTCTAATATTCTTTGCAGACTTCGAAAAGGCATTCGATTCGCTTGATCATTCATTTATGTTCTCTTGCTTAGAAAATATGAACTTTGGTGAAAGTCTCATTCAATGGGTCAAACTATTCTATACTGATATTAACAGTTTAATCATAAACAATGGCTTCTTTTCAAAAAGTTTCAACATCGAACGAGGGGTTCGACAAGGATGTCCACTCTCATCATCGCTATTTATTATTTGCATCGAGTACCTATCACATCACATCCAATCAAATAAACACAAAAGGCATATCACTAGAACCCGACGAAAAAATCAAACAGTCCCTATTTGCTGACGATGCAACTTATTTTTTAAACGACAATTACGATTCTTTCCATAACCTAATAGAATCGCTAACCCTTTACGGAATGACATCAGGTCTTAAACTAAACAAAAGTAAATGTACTGTGCTACGAGTAGGTAAATTAAAACAAAGTAATGTTCAATATAAAAAAGAAATGAAATTTCATTGGACATCCGATGAAGCCACAACGTTAGGAATTACTTTCACAAATAATGAAAAGGATACAGTTCTTAAAAACATACTACCTAAATTACAGAATTTTAAAAACTGCTTAAAATCATGGCATCACCGTAAACTTACACTAATCGGAAAAAACACAGTATTGAAAACGTTTGCACTTCCTAAACTAATTTATGTATTAACAGTCCTCCCAAATCCACCAAATGATGTTATTAACGATATAAAATCAGCAATATTTAATTTCATATGGGACGGTAAGCCTGACAAAATAAAACGAACTCAGTTAATTCAATCTGTAGAAAATGGAGGTATCAAATTAACGAACATTGACTCATTCTTGAATGCAATCAAATGCAGCTGGGTAAAAAGATACCTAGATAATACCAATACGAGTACATGGAAACTATTCTACCAGAAAATCCTAAAAAAATATGGTGACTCTTTACTCTTTGAATGTAACATCAACAATACTATCCTACATGAAATTGCAAACGAAAACATATTTCTGTCTGATGTTCTATCAGCATGGAGTGATGTCACTCATAATCTAGAAACCCAAAACAGCAGTAAAACTATTTTATGGAACAATAAAGACATAACTTCAAACAATAAGACGTTTTTCTATAAAGATTGGTTTGAACGAAGCATAAAATATGTCGACCAATTATATGACTACAGAATTAAGGATTTCTACTCTTTTGATAATATATGCTACATATACGGAATACCTTCAAATAATTTTCTGAAATACTACACACTAATCAAAAGCATACCCATACATATTAAATCTGAAATCAATACAAATAATACACCATGTACTCAAACAACATTTGTAGAAAACATACTTGGAAGAAAAAACAAAACAAATAAAATATTTTACACACTACAAATTAAAAACCCTACAGAAAACTCCAAAATCCAAAATAAATGGCAAGTCCTTTTTGGAGAAAATGAACTTAATTGGAAACACATATTTACCATGCCATATAAAGCAACTATTGAAAGCACACTGAGAAATTTTCAATATAAATACATCCATAGAATTATAGCTACAAATAAATATCTCTTTAAATGCAAATTATCTAACTCAAATCTGTGTGACTTCTGCAGTGAAAACATTGAAACTATAGAACATCTTTTCTGGGAGTGCAAACACATCCAGCCTATTTGGAATCAATTAATATCTTTTCTTGAACAACATCAACTAAACGTTAAACTATCTTTCTTAAATGTAAGTTTCGGAATTAACTCATTGAAATCAATAGACTGTAATAATATTGTGAATTTTATGGTTATATTGATGAAATATTTTATCTTAAACATGAAGTACAAAAAACAAGTACCAAATTTTAATTGTTTTGTCCATAGTCTTAAACTAAAAATCCAGATTGAGAAAGAAATAGCCCTCATAAATGACACATTACAAATCTTTGAACAAAAATGGAATCGGATTAAATTCTCATAATGTTTTGTCCACTTATATACATTTCACTCTAATGCTAGTTTATCTCTCTAAAATAGTTTTGTTTATTTTTTTTATTATTATTATTATTATTTTTTCAATCTGACAAGACCATTGTAAATATACAACAAAACACACAAGCCCAGTATGCTTTCTTCCGCCTTTACACAACTTATCATTTTTCATAACTATTCCTCTGTTGTTCTTTTCTTTTCTCTCTAAAAAAATATATATTATATTAGCATATCTTGTATAACATGTCTGAACTTTATTGCTTTGTACAATCACTATGTTGTATGATCATATACATGTTTACATTGTATGTATGATATTGAATAAAAAAAAAAAAAAAAAAAAAAAAAAAAAAAAAAAAAAAATCTGCACTAAACTAAATTTAGGTTCAACTCGTAAACGCATGATCAGTTGTCAAACGAAAGTACGGTTGATATTCAAATGCATTATTTTTCTCTTTCTGGTATATTGTTTTAGTATGATGATGCTGCATTAATTAATATAAGTGTATATGAAGTAGAAACATCAAAAATAATCAACGGTTGCGATAGACACCTATAAACTGTTACATGCTCATAATATCACTTTAATACATTAGGCAATATGGACGAATAATTATTGTTAAATTTATCAACAATAATATTTATCATTGTATTGTTGAAAACACATTAAGAATCTATTATTTACATACCATAATTATATTGCTGAATATCTTCATTTAACATATTTCTGGTCTAAAGAAAATTCAAGGTCACCTAGTTCACGGATAGCGTCTTTATTATATAACGATTATTTTACTGGCCGCCAACTCCGGTGATGACCTGTATATAAACTCTGAATGTCCGCGAATTGACCCGATATACCTCGCGGGTTGAAATGCAATGCTTTAAAGTGAGGCCTCGCTTCCATTGCTCTTTATACTTTTACATTTTAACATGTTGACAGGAATATGGAAGTAAGTACTAAATATGAGAACATAGCCTTTTAAGTATAAACGCTCTTGCGATGGTAATACTCTGAAAATAAAAGGTGTACGCACAAACTGTATTGATGTCGAGAATTGAGTGTAAAACTGTTCTATCTATTAAGCCTTTTCATTCGAGATAAAATTGTTTCATACAGTAAAACAGTGTTACAAAGACGCGGATATGTTTCCAATGTTCTGGTGGTATACTCAAATCAGCCAATGGAATAAATGAAGTGTATTCATTCGTACCTAGCCGCGGGAAATTTTATTTGAATTTTATTGGACACTTACAAAGGTCAAGTCAGGGTGAAAAGCTGGCTTATGCAGCTTATGCAGCTTATGCAGCTTACGCCGAAAAAGATATACGGCGTAAATAGTTTAATGAATGAGATCAAGTATAGCGAATGTCTTTTTCTGTGCAGTTCTTAGCTGCATCACACGCAGTACGGGATGTTACGGGGAGTTTTCGCGGCTTATTTTACATTATAACATATTGCTGGTCATAAACCTATAGATACAAAACAGAAAACCAAAAGAAGAATGGAAGTGAAATTCAAACATATGAGTCAACCGGCCACACGAGAAGTATCCGTATTTATAGGCGCGTTCTTCGAACAAATCTGTTTTAGTGGTTTGTCGGGCATTGCTATTTGATTCGATTATTAACAGTATCAATTATCATCGTGCTAATGCTTAAAGTGATATTATGGGCATTTTGCACTGTTGAATTGAGCTGAAAAGAATTAACAGGTCAAAATAGTTAGTTAAAATGTGGTGAAAAGCTGGCTTAATACAGCTTACGCCGAAAAATACGAGCGAACGCGAGAAAGGCTTCTGTCAGCGTCGGAACACGACGTAGTTCGCGCGAGCTGCCAGCAGCTTATGTCGCGTTCGCTCGTAAATGTTCGGATATCTTCGCGGGAAATGAACAACAAAAAAACACGAGAATTTTGATCTCGTTTAAACTGTTACCAGACCACATTTAGCATTGAATTGTTTGCTTTGGCTGTAAGGAAAACTGATTTTGTATGTGTTAGCTTTATTTTAATGTCCAGTCTATACTGGGGGACATATTGTTTTTGCCCTGTCTGTTTGTTGGTTTGTTTGTGCCAAACTTTTAAAATCGTCATTACTTTTGCAATATTGAAGATAGCAAATTGATGTTTGGCATGCACGTGTATCTCATGGAGCTGCACATTTTGAGCGGTGAAAGGTCAAGGTCATTCTTCAAAGTCAAATATATGGGGGGCATAGTGTTTCACAAATACATCTTGCTTCGAAATATTTTACAAAATATTTGTTGATTTTGAGTGTTAATGGGCTGCTTTTTAAATTTTATTTTCTATTCATTGGATTTTTCAGACACGCAACATTTTGACCGCTTAATGGAATTGCAAAGAAAGAAAACCGCGGAAAATGGTTGATTTTATGAAGAAAGACGATACAATGCTTTCGAAAATTATCTTAGAATGGATAATCAGTACATATTAAACACAATAAAAATACGTAGAAATTACTCCAGAACGTGTTTTCCATACGAATTAAAAGATCAATTAGTCTATAAATGTTACACTATGCTAGATGTGTTAGTTTACTGGCGTATTTGAGGAAATTCAAATGTTTAAAAGAGTCCGATGCCACATCTTAATGGGCATTTCTTTAGCCGATTACCTCAATCACAATGGCACTTCTGTTCACGATTACCGGACACTTTTTAACTGATATAACACAAAATTGTTAGTGCACCAAAAGCAATTTTTTTATTGAATACTGCTATCATGAACATGAAATATTGTAATATTTCAATAATAGGGCAACAATGACGCATACATTGGTTCAAATGCAATCGACCAGTTGACTAAACAAAAGCCCTTTATACATGTCGTATGTTTCTGTAACCAGTGTTTTGCCAACCAGTCAGTGCGCATGCGCGGAAAATCCCGAATGTAAACAATAACGTTCAACTGGTCTATATGAATCATAAACAGTATTTATAATATTTATTCAATGAAATGTGAATGTATTATTTGCATACAATAATGAAACCTGTTACCAATTAAAACGCACCAGTTTAAAATACCATAACATATCATATGAAGATGATTGTAAAACAAGAATGGCAATACAACACACAACTGTAATCCAGGTGGCAATTCATTCATAAATGTGGGAGAAGAAAGACACACAAAAACTTTAAATCATGTCTAATCCAATATTAGCCTTCATCCTATACAGAAAAATAGAACACAAGTTCGAACTTTGCTTCATTAATGACATTGACAAATCTAACTTAAACACAGGGTGTAGCCTGCTCTGTGGTCAACTGAATTATTTTCTGTAAACAATGAACAAAAAAATGTATTTAGTGTCACAACAGATGTCCGTTGAAATGAAAAGTATTACAATATGAACAAGTTTGTAAAGATTTCCTTCTTACAACACATTTGTATTATGGTTATAAACAATGAGTGAATGGATATTTTAATGTATTATAATTATATATCTGGAATTTGGAGCAATTATCATTGATGTATGAACACTTCTTAAACAAGTACAAATCATCAAACTTAGACCAGTGACATGGTAATTCAATTACAAATCCTCTCTGTGCCTTGTAAATACTGCAAAAACACTATTTAGATGGGACTGAAACCCACTGGCACTGTAAACTGAAAAGAAAAAGTTCTTCAATCAATGGCAATAACAGTTGTTGAACAGAATCATGCAAAGATGGGTATTATGCAATATGCTGGGTGCATATCTCCAGACCTGCCTGTGCATTCCTGCAGTCTGGTTAGGAAGCTACACTGTCCACTTATGGGATCACAAACTTGTGTGACTTAAAGAGGACAGGGTGACATCTGATTTACAAATGTTTAAAGCTCTGCTTTTATATTTGTTTTGGTGTCTCTTCTTTTGGACTTTTATTCAAGTTTTAAGCCCATTAACATTTTATCTAGTTTAAAAATAAAGGAAGAACTTGTATTAAACTGTTTGACATTAATACATGCAGGTATTTACTTTTACAATTCTAACTTGTATCAATTATCATACTGGACAGAAAAACAAATGTTATGAAAGTTTTGAGTTACCCAAGTTCTTTTCTGTATCTGTAACATATTCATCCTCGTTGCAAGTCTTTCCCTTTTCTCCCTACACAACACACAAACATCACACATGCTGAATAGAGTCAATAATTTACATTTTAAATAAATGAATTAAATAAAAATCAAGGACACAAGTGTTTTACTTTTTGTTCTAGGGCAGAGTTATGGGACTTGTCAGCGAGTCTGAAAACCTGCATGATTATTCTTACGCTTAACCTTGTCAGTGAGTCTGCAAACCTTGTCAGTGAGTCTGCAAACCTTGTCAGTGAGTCTGCAAACCTTGTCAGTGAGTCTGCAAACCTTGTCTGTGAGTCTGCAAACCTTGTCAGTGAGTCTGCAAACCTTGTCTGTGAGTCTGCAAACCTTGTCAGTGAGTCTGCAATCCTTGTCAGTGAGTCTGCAAACCTTGTCAGTGAGTCTGCAAACCTTGTCAGTGAGTCTGCACACCTGCATGTGCATTCTTACGCTTAAATAATGTGAAGTTTCAAATTAATGTCTGTACATGTAGTAGTTTAAGACAAATATACATGTTGCATGCAAACCTTATGCTGAACCTTAACCCGAGATTTAGATAAACAAGGGCCATAATTCTGCTAAAAGGCTGATCATAGTTATAGGTCACAATTACCTTATATAAAGAACCTGGACACATATGTAAAGTAAGCAAAAAAATTAGTTGCAAAAAGGAAGATGTAGTAACAGTACCAAAACCACAGCTCCCTTAAGATGTCCACCCGTTATGGCCATTTCAAAATGCTGGAAGAAAAGGTACGATGTTGGTGAATGCTCAGGCCTCGAAACACTACATGAGAAATGGTGCTCCTCATCTTCTTGCATGGTCATAACCCACTCCTGTTAAAGATTTTTTTTAAAGAATTGTAAATTATTAGTGTCTTCCTAGAGTAGAGTAACAACAAGACTATTGTCAAGCAATATAAGTCCCCTACCGGCTCCACCATTGTCAGAAATTCCAGATTTTTTAATATATATTTGTTGCCATTGCAACCGGAATTTTTGACGTAGGAACAAAATGAAATGACGTGCATAATGTCCATATTGTCATCTATCCATGTTTCAGGTGTCATGAAAAAATATTAAGAACTTACAAAGTTATCACAGGATCCAGAAAACCACAATTTTCAGCAGTATTTCTAGTCTATGTGTTGCCATAGCAACCATAATTTTTGACGTAGGAATAAAATGAAATGACGTGCATAATGTCCATATTGCCATCTATCCATGTTCCAAGTTTCATGAAAAAATATTTAGAACTTTAAAAGTTATCGCAGGATCCAAAAAACCACCATTTTCAGCAGTATTTCTAGTCTATTTGTTGCCATAACAACCAAAATTTTTTACGTAGGAACGAATTGAAATTACGTGCATAATGTCCATATTGCCATATATCCATGTTCCAAGTTTCATGAAAAAATATGAAGAACTTTTTAAGTTATCGCAGGATCCAGAAAAATGTGACGGACAGACTGACAGACAGACTGACAGACAGACTGACAGACTGACGGAGCGCAAACCATAATTCCCCTTCGGTAAAACTGGTAGGGGACTAACAAGAGCTGTCCACCGACAGTGCGCTTGACTTTTCTTCTGTTTTGAAAGAATAACAAGCATTTTCTGTCAGTCACCTAATAAAAGAACACAAGTTGAATATTTGTAGTAGTTATTAAAATTCCAGTTTATGTAAACCAGTAAATCATAAATGCAAACATAAAGCTGAAATGTATACATTAAACATGGAATCTGACCATGTCAAGAAACTAAATGTTAACTTTTGACATATTTATTTAGTTGAATTTCATTGATCTGCAAGCAAGCATATAAGCTAAATTACAGCACAATATCTCTATCCAAACTCAACTTTGTCTATTTTTAGCAACAGTGACCTTGATCTAACTGGCACCCCATACAACCCACCCTTGGTTTGCATGTAAGCTACCCCCCCCCCCCCCCCCCCACACACACACACACAAACACTTTTTCAGCACAATACATACTGAAATTATTGAGTACATAATTTAAGCATCACTGACCTTGACCCAACTGGCCTCAAATGTTACCCCAAGCAAGGTCACCTAATCAGCTAGATAGGAGTTGTTGCACCCAAATGTTAACATAAACGTTTTCAGTACAATAAAGGAATGATTCTGCTTAATTGAAGGTCAGACTTATTGGCCTGGTGCCCTGACATGATCATCACAAGGACATGTGCAAAGTGTCAAATGAATACATTTTGTATCTTTAGAAGCTAGGGAGAAAAGTGCTTGTTGCAGGCAAACCTGACTTTTCCATGTACATAAGGGGCATAATTCTGTTCAAAGGCTGGTCAAAGATATAAGACTTGGTCAGTGTTGGTTCACTTCATAAAGATTCTGAAAACATATGTTCAGTTTTATTTCAATATATGTAGTTGACATAGAGATATGGAGTCCTTGCACACGAGTGTTAAGTAAACATGAAATTCTCCGCACAAAAAAGAGGCATAGTTTTGCTTCATTGCAAGTAAAGGTTGTGGGCTTTATTTTAGTAAGTGACCTCCCATGAATCATCATGATATTATCCTGATTCCTGAAGACATGCTTGAAGTTTTAAACGAGAATTTGTAGCGGTTACAAAAGTACATAAAGAGGCATACCGGTAATTCTGCTAAATTTATTAAACTTGCTTGTTGACTTCGCATAAAGACCCCATATACATGTGTGAATTATTAAGTGAATGCCTTAAGTAGAAAAACTGTTATGGAGATGTTGCACATTCACATTAACCTGTGCATTAGGCAGATGTCAAGGGCCACGCCAACAAATGGGTGAGTAGTATTGCTCTAAGTATTTGGTGAAAAACAGCAAAAGAGCAAGACTGCATTGAAATAATAATAGATACTAAGTTTATAAAAAGAATAACCAATTACCAAAAAACCTGGACATGTTGCATACTTAATTTTTCAAATATTTAAATTGTACATCAAAGGAATTACTAGCTAGCTAATTTGTATGACATTATTTAGATATTAAATTTTATAACTCAAAATTACTGCATACATGTACATAAACAGTACAATAAAGAATTCATTAAATACATATAATTTTACTTTGCCATAATAAAAACTCTTTTTGTTACTCAATATTAATTAAATATTACACAAAACCATTTAATTTGAAAGAGACTGTTAATAAAGTTGTGCATGCCAAAAACACCGAAAACCTGTACCTCATTGGTCCCGCCTTGGCAAGCATAAGTAAACTCACAAGCAAATCCCTGAAAAGTATGAGAATACATATTACATCATTATACAATATAATTTAAGACTATAACAATATAAGTCTTGGCATCATCCAAAACACTTATCATCGTGATTATTTTTTTAGGTCTAAAAAATGGTTTCAGACTGAACTTCAAATTGCATTATTTAGAAATTTCAGTTCATATAACCAGTACGAAATAAACAAAGGTTTGTATTTTTATGTTTCCTTCATACAATAATGTGGCACGATCATGAAATATAGATGATTAAAGATTGTATAATATTATAATTTACCGAAGATTTTTCCACATGACTGTTAGTATGTCCTCCTGGAGAGACAAAGAATGATTCTGACACCAGCAGCTTACACATCGACGTCTTCAGCAACAGCAGAAGTGTGGACAGTGTCATAAACATGACTTTGGTTGCAACAGCTGGTCTCATCTCTATGTAGACAACAGTGAAATTCCCTATACAAATAAATTAAGAAAGCATGCAAAAAAATGTACAAATTTTAAAAGCATAAGGGTCAAATTGTAGTTCTTCTTGAATGCTCTGAGCTTTTATGAGTACCATTACAGCCCAGCCACCCGGAGGGTCAAGAGCTGGGACTAGTGGGAGTTGGATTATTGCAACTAGGTCAAATCGTCCTGAATACTATTTCGCTCTTATCTAATAAGGCCCACTTCAAAATTCTGCCTAATCAAACTTGGCACATTTAATAAATAAATGATTTTTTGTGGTACTTCAGCGTTTTTCCTCACTACTATGGGAATGTTGCCGGTACCGGCCAATTTGGGAAAATGAGCGGCGTTTTCATCCAACCTGGGAAATTTATTAATTATGCTGAAAACTTTAGAAAACATGTGCAAATAATAAGTTGCATATTAACATCGAAATGGTGAATGATTTCCTGCAAAGCCCTGTTTCTATCAACACTTAACGAGTTTATTAACCAGGTTTGCGTCAGTAGACTCGACCATCGATGAAACTTTGCTATAAACAACATCTGACAAATATCCACTCAATATTTGATACATAATCCCTTATTTTAAAAGTCAGAATTGTATAAATGCGCAATAGATACAAATGTAATCAGTACCGGTAATTTTTTTTGGTAGTGTTCATTTTACACCGAAATTGGTTACATACATGTACTACTGAACGAGCAGTATAGTATAAGAGTATGGCTCCATGGCACTGAAGATGCGAATGATTGTGAATCAGTTGTGCGTGAAAAACCCAGTGTCACTTACTATCAATAGATAGTTTCAGTGGTTCTGTGGCATTGCTGTATCTACCAAACTAATCAGTCATTACGGTGTACTCCTCCGTAAAAAAATCATGGCCACTTACTTAAAGGACTGCTGATGGCAACCAAGGGTAATCATCATGGAAGTTGTGCAATTTATTCTTCATACTCTCATTATAATAGCATTTATTTCTCCAAGTTAAACAAATTATTATTTATTTAATTACCTAAAACTGAAAATATTTTGTTGCATTCTTTTAGACCATAATACAATTTGTAATCCGAAACACGCTTTTGAATTTAATGTTAACGCCATGTTATCAAATTCTAGCTTAAAATCAACAGTTCACAAGTCATGTATATTTCGTGTGTACGCTTAATTCTTTGTTCCAATACAAAGCGCGCGAATAATATGCTGCTTATGTAAAACTGTCACGTTACCGCATAGAAAGCGTGGGTGTATAGATTTTTGTATAAAAAATGAGTAGCATAGACATTTCAAATATTTTATTTTTAGTTAAAACTTTTGTTGTTCATTTTAACAAAATGATATCTCAAATGATTTTGAATAGACATTTCCTCAAAATTAATTTCAAAACAAACATGCTGTATCTTTATCATTACGGTTAAATTTTAGATGATTCATTATTGAATCAGTATACTTTAGACAGTACTCAGTAAACAGAAAATCTGGACACAACTTGATTAAGTGTTGGTTGTTGTGAAAACACACTTAGCAGGTATACTGACCTATTGTGTAGACTGTGATGTTTTGACAAAAGGGATTAACACATGCGCATGCAACTTATCAACATTTGTTTCTGCCAATTTTTTTTTTTTGTTTATTGGGAATGTATTATTTTGACATTGGGAAAACTGTCTCATTGGGAATGTTGCCGTTTTACGGAATCATCTTTATATAGAGGAAAAACGCTGTACTTAAGAAATATGCATTTCAAATTTATTTGATGTAAGACATAGTCATCAATTGAAGTGTAATATTGAAGTGGTAGATATATGTGATATACATATACATTGTAAACATTTCCATTCTTATTCAAATAACATAAGAATCACACACAGCTTTTATAAGAATTAAATAAATAAAACCAATTACCTTCTTAAGCCAATTAAAACAACTAACCTTTAAATGAACTAACTCTTTTTAAATGCTATGAATTCTTAAAAAATGCCTCAGAAAAATTGAATACTGTTTTAAATATCTTTGATTTAAGCCAGGAGGTTATTAATAAATGGTATGAAATACTTGTCACTGACCTGTCATACAAAATCAAAATGATGATTATACAAACCAAAACTGCAAAAGGCGACGTGTCAGAGAATGCTATTGTCGTATTGATTCTGGAATTAATCTGACACCAACAAATTTATCTTAACAGCATACGCAAATGAAAGCAAAATAATCTATCACTTTAAGTCGGAGATAAATATTAATTGTATATTCCAATAAAGCATATTGCTCAGTTCGGGAAATAAATAAATAATAAAAATACCTTTTCAAAGCACAAAAATCTTGCAACACTTCTCAAAATATATGTTTTATAATAACAGCCTTTACAGAGCAGTTACGTCCCTTGTGTACGATTTTGTCATTTTAAATGAGCACAACATAATGAACATTTACTTAGAAATTTTATTTCAAATTTTGCCTTAAAGCATCAAGTTATAACCATATCAGAGAGGTATTACGACACATTCATACTACATTTGTTTTTGTTTTAAAATAAATCGAAACATCTATGACAACAGTCGGGTGATTATTGAGGGACTTGAATACTCTGAGCTTTTTACTCCGGCTATAAGTATAGAGTCGATAAACATCGCTAGATTTACGACTAATTAGTTTGACTATTAGCTTTTGAGAACATACTTACAGTTCAGGGCACTTCCTGATTAAATATTTTATCATGTCAAACAATTATGTCTCATGTAAGTCTATACAATCGAGTTCATTCAACCAAATACATCGTTACAAACACAAAACCTGTAACCATCAACATCAATTTGCGAGTCATTTGTGAAGAAATACTTTAAACAAAAACTTGATAAAAAAAATAAACATAAGCCAAAGTTTTGATTGACGATTCGATGTATCTATTCTTACTTAAGGTCTGGAGATAGCGATGTATTACGATTGGTTAATTACACTTAAGATCTATCTCACAGAGGATTCTGGAGATAGTCAATAGCGCATGTTGGAATTGGGAAATCCTCAATGTTGTCCTTTGCAAAAACTAAACATTTGATGACCCGTTGACGTGTTTTGAACTTTGGATTAATATCATTATTATGCGAGCATACCATATTACATAAGTTGTTTTAATTTGTGATATATTTATGATCTGTTGGTGTTTATTTATAACAGAAAAAAGTTTATGTTGTTAATATTACCCATTAAAGTGCCATGAAAAATGTTGTTATCAGTTGCAACTCCCAGCGACCCAAAGGGTCATTAGCTGGGAATAAGATTATTGCAACTGGGGACACAGAGAATTACAAAGAATCCAACTTTTTAGCTCACCTGAGCACAACATGCTCATGGTGAGCTTTTGTGATTACCTTTTGTCTGTTGTGCGTCGTCCGTTGTCAACATTTTTCCTTGTGAACTTGGTCGGAAATTTGTCTCATTGATAACTCGACTGAGTTTGAAACTGGGTCATGCTGGGTCAAAAACTAGGTCACTAGGTCAAAAAAAGAAACACCTTGTGAAGACTGTAGTAGTCACATTTGATGCCCAATCTTCATGTAACTTTGTCAAAATGTTTGTCTAAATTATATGTTGGTTGAGTTCAAAAATGGTTCTGGTCTGTTGAAAAACATGGCCGCCAGGGGGCGGGGCAGTATTCCTTATATGGCTATAGAGAAACCTTGTGAACACTCTAGAAGTCACAATTTTTGCCCAATCGTCATTAAACTTGGTCAAAACATTGGTTTCATTAATATCTCGGACGAGTTCGAAAATGGTCCAGATCGGTGAAAAAACATGGCCGCCAGTGGGCGGGGCATTTTCTCTATATGTATATTGTGAAAACATGTGACCATTCTAGAAGTCACATTTTTGGTCCAATCTTCATGAAATTTGGTCAGAACATTTGTTTTCTGGATATGACGGTTGAGTTTGAAAATGGTTCGGAGCGGTAAAAAAAACATGGCCGCCAAGGGGGGGGGGGGGGGGTCATTTTCGTTTGATTTATATAGTAAAAAAAGCTTGTGAACACTCTAGAAGTCACATTTTTTTTCTAATCATCATAATTTTTTTTTGTAAACATCGATTTTATAGAAATCTCAGAGGAGTTCGAAAATGGTCACGATGGGTGGAAAAACATGGCCGCCAGGGGGTGGGGACTAAGTTGTAATTTCTTGTGTAAATCTGTACTTATTGTTTTGTCACATTTGTTATCAGTTTGTAGCAAATTAATCTATAATGGGAACTTTTACTGATAAGCTTTCTTTGAGAAAACCCCTACAGAGTTCCCCAGAGTTGTTATAGGACAAGGGTAAGGCAGCATTTTCACCAAACACCTTATCATGAAGGAAGAAATCCATAATTAATTGCTTGGCAATAAAACACTGGGGAGCAGAGTGATTTGATATTTGCTTGAGACCAGCCAGCGCTGTGTGTGATGATCATAACTTATATGAAAGATGAAATGTTCTGCTCAGTGTTTTAATTTTCTGAGATCATGATATTATCAATTTGCAAATAATCTGATGATAATGAAATAAATTACATGTTAAAGGATAATCTACTTGCACAAAATGTTGGATTATTCACTATATATTCTTAAGAAAGTAATCAGGTCATAATTCTTTTTATTTTGTAAATTACAATTTAGCTACATATGAATTAATAATCAATACCACAATGCATATTTGCAGTTTTAGATTATGATAATTGTATGCACATGTATTTATGAATAAGCATACAATTTGAATCTGACTGAAAAATAATAGTATTAATTAATTGATAACAAGACTTTAAAAGGAGCCACTTTTCCAGTTTATATTTATATTTTACTGAAAACATAGATATTATGACTTTATTTTACTGAAAACATAGATATGAATAGACATGGGTATGAATAATCTCCTTACTCAATATTGGATTGTAATGAGTTCACATTATATTATGTTACTATTCCCTTCTGTTATATGATACAATATGTACAGAAAAGGTATACAAATGGTAAATATAACCGGTCTAATATTCATAGCAATGACGGTTTGAGAAAATACACCTTCTTTTATAAAAGAGTAAAAGTTTAAACAGGCTTCTTTTTACATTCATTAAGGTATTTGCTGTATTTGTTCATTTTTAATGATGCTAAGATTCTTTAGACTTGGCTTGTACCTGTTCTTAATTCTCTGTCATTGTTCTTCATTTTTCTAGTTCATACAATAAAAGTTAAAGCTGCTTTGGTTTTCACTTACAGATTAATTCTTTGAGTATATTCAGGCGTATCTGACTGGACGCCTTTAGTTAATTGAATTATAACCAGTCATTGGTGTCATCCTGACCGGAAATAAGCGTTCTTTAATTAGACTTGATAAATATTTCCGTATAACATAAGTGCTCACAAAGTTACATAACTTGTAACCGTCCTGTGGCCGGTTCACTTGCGTAAGCGAATAAGACCGAACTTTCACAGTTGTTAATAGTGAAACATTGTGAATACTTTTAGTCACATTTTTAGTTCAATCTGAATGACACTTTCTGATCTTCACACATGGTGACAATCTTTATGAGCATAATATTTTTTTCTCATGGTGAACTTTTGTGATCACATTTTGTCAATTTTTGTCTGTCTTCCATTGTGCGTCATGAATATTTGGCTTTGTTAACACTGTAGAGGCCACATTTATTGTTGGATCTTTATGAAACTTTGTCAGAAGATTTTTCCCAATAATATCTTGGACGAGTTCAAAAATGGTTGCAGTCTGTTGAAAAACATGGCCGCCAGGGGGCCAATTGTTGTTCATTCTTTATAAAACTTGGTTAGAACATTTGTTCTTTTTATATCTTGGGCTGCAAAGAACAGGTCATTTCTCTTTATCTCAGGTGAGCGACTTTGGGCCTTTCAGGCCCTCTTGTCAAAATAATTTATCGGATTTCAAAGGATGACCAAAGAGACCGCCATATCAGAAAATGTTGAAGTTCCATTCCAAGTTAAATTATAGGAACTAAAGATTCAACAAGAGTTTTATTTGTTGTAAAATAAGAAATCCACGTCTGTTTGCCCTGTCTCCCTATATGCTGTTAGCCCTAGGAATTTTTTTTCCTAAGTTTTTCCTTACCACTTTGGTCAGGAAAGCTTCTTCTACGGACAATTGCATATTGATACTTGAGATTTAATTTTAAAAGTGTCTTATATAGCCTTACGTTTTGTTACAGTTGTGTAATGGAATCGGATGAATATGAATCTATGTCTTCGTCTGGAAATCAGGGCCACAATGATAAATCTACAGCAGAGTCTACAAGATGTCTCATGATTTCACCTATGAAGAAACTGAGCGCTTTGAGACTCGTCTCACCGATTGACACAGACCAAGAATTGATAGATTTGGAAGTAGCCTCTGTGTTGGCTGATGGTAAGTTGGCAATTAATTTTACATCATGGGAGTCTGCAGAACACATTGTTTTACATATAAATCAAGTTTTCACTATTCAGGGGACTTGCTATAGCTTGTCAAAACAACTACTAGTGTTTAAAAACAGTTGCAATTTAAATTAAAAAAGAATGTGTGCCTTATATTCAAAACAAGCAAATTAACACTGCTGATTAAGAAATAAAAAACTATATCTTAGTATATTGATAAGCATCAAAAGTTATTGGAAATTACATAGTGTTTGTTAAGCTTTTCATCAATAATTCAGCAAAAGCTTGTATTTAAACCAATGTGTTTAAACTACCATCCAAATTTATAAGCCCTTCTGGTGAAGTGGTACCGTAGTAAGCTTTTGCTTCTATGGTCACTGGTTTCAACCCTAGGGTGGGCATATTTTTTCCTTTTATCTCTTTCCTTGTTATTACAATTTTTTTTAAAGGTTTAAAATAGTACAGTTTTGTTTGCTAATTCATTCAATGACATTTTTTAAAAACACAAAATCTGTAAACAAGAGCCTTTCATGGACAATTATAAAAAAACAATGTGAATGTGTGAATTTGTATTGAAAAATATTTTATGAGGTCTTTGCATTATATTGAAAATAGCTTTTCACATAAATATTAACTTTAAACTTTTAACAAGTTTCTACTATTCATTTTTGTTCAGGTGACAATGTCTCTCCAACAAAGACTAAATCCCGAGGACCAGCATCCACCACACCTGGAAGGGTAAGAACAACAACAACAGTATGCTTATTCTAGGAAACTGAGTCCATGATATGAACCTCGTTCGGATAAAGCAAGGTTTATTCATGTGTGTCAAGTGTCATTCCAGATTAGACTCTGCTTTTATGACTTTTTTTGTGAAAGAAGTCTTTTCTTAGCAAAAATCCAATTCAGGCGCAAAGTGTTGTCCTTGACTGCAGACTGCACTGACAACACTTTATGCACATGCATTAAGCCTAGTTTTCCCAGAACGAGGCTAATTTATTATGTTTTCTCAGGTAAAACAGACCTATAGATCTTTGCTATGCCTATTGGTCTTAAAAAAGTTTCAGACATTGAAGAAAGATTGCTTGTTGTCTCAAAGTTTTTGTTACATAAGATTTAGTAGATTATAACTGCACGAGACCAATCACAATTTTACTTCAAGAAGCTGTAATATTTTGTGTGAATTTTGTTAACTATGTCAACAGGCTTGAGTCTCAAGTAACAGGTTTAAAAGTTCTTTCAGGTTTAACTTGTATGCAATTGATGCTTTTTATTGATTTGATGACACTGATATTTAAAAAATGTTCAAAATTGTTTAATTTAGTCCCCTGTTATTTCTGATTTAGCCAGGTACTATAATGACCAATGTGCAGAGGGGCAATGTACAGACTGACACTCCAGTAATTCAGTGTAGGTTATACATTTGGGCCATACTCTGTTATAAAAGGGGTTTAATGCATGTGCATAAAGTGTTGTCCCAGATTAGCCTGTGCAGTCAGCATAGGCTAATCTGGGACAACACTTTCTGCCTAAACTAGATTTGTGCTAAGAAGAGACTTTCTTTAAACACAAAATATCATACAAGCGGAAAGTGTCATCCCTGATTAGCCTGTGCAGACTGTACAGGCTAATCTGGAACAACAGTTTATGCAGAGGCATTAAACCCCTTTTTAACAGAGCACGTCTCATTTCATTTTTTAGCTATATACAAGCTGGCTATAAGTTCATACTGTAACACCCTTATTATATGTGAATACATACTTTGATAATAATATGTCACTTGGACTCGTATAATGTATAATTGTGCATGGCAACATGCAAAATACTTAAAAATAGTTATATGCTAAATTTTGTAACAAACATGTATCAATCTTGGCAAACCTTATACTAATATTACTTAATTATGAATACTTTACTCCAGATTGATGTAAACGGAATAATATTCATAGACACTTTACATATTTATCCTATCATTTAAATTATCCTATATGTGTTTGTATGACCATTCCAGCATTGACAATTCATCAATTAGCTGCCCAAGGGGAGCTCAACATGTTGAGACAAGAGATAGAACAAGGTAATAGACTCATGGAGTATATTATCAATTTTAATAGCAGTTGTTTAATACAATTAAATATTTTCTCATGTCAAGTTCATTGTAGTTCTTTGATAAAACTTTTGTGATTGATAAATTGTGAATGCCAATTAAGTTTAAAGTGATATTATGGGCATCTAACAGTTTATAGGTGTCTATCACAACCGTTGTTTATTTTTGGTGTTTTCACTTCATATACACTTATATTTGTTAATGCAGCATCAACATACTAAAACAATATTCCGGAAAGAGAAAAATAAAGCATTTGAATATCAAACGTACTTTCGTTTGACAACTGATCACGCATGTACAATGTGAACCTAAATTTAGTTTTAGCGCAGATTCGTTTATACGACACAAAGGCACAATTTTGTTTTACAGATCATTTTGGCTTACAGAACTGGGTAAGTCACATAAGATATCGAATATAAAACACATTTTTTTTATAAACAACTGGTAGCAAGATAAGTTGCAGATAATTGGTCAGTAATCACATTTTAACTTACTCTGTTGACCTGTTAATTCTTTTCAGCTCAATTTAACAGTGAAAAATGCCCATAATATCACTTTAATATAAAGTCAAGTTGAACTTATTTTGGGGTCAACATTTTGTCACTTAGTATACTATTTAAGCAAAAGCTTACTTCAACGACACCTGCATATAAAAAATTGTAATAGAATTACCTTGTTTTTATACAGAGTGCGAGCATATATTTTAAAATGTGAAAATGATAGTACATAATAATCTTATAGTGGAATAAACAATAGGTAAACATGGTACCTACATATATCAAGAAAGAATTTACACACATACAAATTGGGATTGAAAATAAGCGATCCATAATGCAAAAGACATGGGAACTTATTGGCAAAATATAGGAATTTCCTCTTTTTTGTATGTTTTAAATATGTCAAGGGATTTCAAGCCCTACCTGTAGTGGTATCAGCCAACACACAACTCCTACACCACGAAGGGTTTTGATTTGAAACTTGCTAATTTGATGAAACGCCTATTTATATAATTATATTCAATGGCGTTGTACAAAACATATAAATATACATGCAATTGATAAACATAAGAGTGATTGATACTTTTATGCAGCATTAATTAAATGATTAATAATCTAAAAATGTGTGATATAAATAAAAATGCTGTAAGAAACTTAAGCCATAAAACAATACAGGCTACGGTATTAAAACACAGGAAAAATAAAATATTATGTAATTAATTGATATAACTAGGGTTAAGACAATAATTATAATGATATTATGAGCAAAGTTTTGGCAACGTAAAGATACTGTTTTATCATCAACTGAAAGTCTTTGATTAAGACTGTCACATATGGAAACCTTTTCTTGTTTTGATTTTTACAGAATTTGTATTGTTTTACGCACATATCCAGTATAAGTTTGTAGTGACGGTTATTTAAGGAACGAGACAAAATTATTTCATTACAGTTATAAGACCTTAATATTCAGTTAGTAAAACATACTTCATACCATGTGTGTATATGTCTTTATGACTAAATCTCTCAAATGTACAACAGACAATAAGCTTAATGCCTGCGCATAAAGTGTTTCAGGGATGGCACTTTACGCCTAAACTGGGTTTTCTCTATATTGTCAATTCTTTGACATGTTTTTCACAGATGCTGCAGTTGACAGACTGGATGACACAGGGTTATCCCCCCTGCTGTGGGCCTGCGCACATGGTCAGTACCTGACTGCCAAATACCTGCTAGACCACCAGGCCAGCCTGGATATCATCGGTAGTCATGGAGAGAACTGCCTGCTTTTTGCCAGCTGCTTTGGTTACGTTGATATTTTGAAGCATCTCCTGCTGCTGGGAATGAATGTGGATTACACTGATGAAGTAAGAGTGTAATAGGTATTTAATACACAAACATTTTTGTTTCGCCCTCTTGCAGAAAGCTCGATAAAGCAGTCACAATTCTGGTAAATGCCAACATGTGTGCGTGTGTTAGTGCATCCGAGCTTGTCTGGACTAAAACTTTGTCACTCATTTTACAATTTCAAAAAACTCGTCATTCATAATGCATTTAAAAACAACTAAACACAAATGTCCTCCATAAGAACACAATATGAAGTGTGTAAAATCAGTCTTCCACAAAAGTTTAAGGTCAAATTTTCGGTCATGAAACAGCTTATTTGGAGTGAATCTTTATTTTTCATCATGCACTTTAAAAGCAATATGCCACAAATGTTAAATCATATTTAGACTGTGTGTCATGTGCAAGACCATCTTCCATCTCAGATATCAATGTTATGGTTTCATTTGGCCTTAAAGCAGCTTTTCCAGACAGTAATGTCATCATTGAACATGAAAATTTATAATAATTTATTACCGGAAAAAGACCATGGCGAGGGCTGAACGGAAAACTGTCGTATCTCCTTCTTTATTTAATATGAGTAACAACAGTCTTCCGTTTACCCCTTGATGGGAGAAAATTTGTCATACCTTCGTGAAAGGCCTACCTGACGTCTTTTTAAAGGCCAAACTTCAAAAATGCACAATATGTTAAATAGCTATTGTTACTCGCATTATTGACGATGTACTTACCATGTTTTGTAATAGTTTTTTGCATTTCAGAGGTTAGGGTGTAAAAAAAATTGTGTATGGTCTTATTTTGAAATTTTAACAATTATTATTTGTAAAGTTAATTTTTACTCCATCTCTTAGCAATTCAGATGTTTTGCAGAAATACTGTTAAAGTTCATAACCAAGTACATAAGTTCCTGTTTAGCCTTTAATTGACGCACGTCATGTGAAAATCGGTCTTAAGCCATATGCCGCCAGCGAAGCCTTCAAGATCATGCAGTCTGGTCAAGAGCTATGCTCCTGCAAGATCATGCAGTCTGGTCAAGAGCTATGCTGTCTCCTTTAAATTCACGCAAGGTTTTATGGTCTCATTAGCAGACATGGTAGCTCCTGACCAGCATACACCACAAGATACATGGAAGCTCATGACCAGCATACACCACAAGATACATGGTAGCTCCTTACCAGTATACACCACAAGTTACATGGTAGCTCCTGACCAGCATACACCACAAGATACATTGTAGCTCATGACCAGCATACACCACAAGATACATGGTAGCTCCTGACCAGCATACACCACAAGATACATGGTAGCTCCTGACCAGCATACACCACAAGATACATGGTAGCTCCTGACCAGTATACACCACAAGATACATGGTAGCTCCTTACCAGTATACACCACAAGTTACATGGTAGCTCCTGACCAGTATACACCACAAGATACATGGTAGCTCCTGACCAGCATACACCACAAGATACATGGTAGCTCCTGACCAGTATACAGCACAAGATACATGGTAGCTCCTGACCAGCGTACACCACAAGATACATGGTAGCTCCTGACAAGTATACACCACAAGATACATGGTAGCTCCTGACCAGTATACACCACAATATACATGGTAGCTCCTGACAAGTATACACCACAAGATACATGGTAGCTCCTGACCAGTATACACCACAAGATACATGGTAGCTCCTGACCAGTATACACCACAAGATACATGGTAGCTCCTGACCAGTAAACACCACAAGATACATGGTAGCACCTGACCAGCATACACCACAAGATACATGGTAGCTCCTGACCAGCATACACCACAAGATACATGGTAGCTCCTGACCAGCATACACCACAAGATACATGGTAGCTCCTGACCAGTATACACCACAAGATACATGGTAGCTCCTGACCAGCATACACCACAAGATACATGGTAGCTCCTGACCAGCATACACCACAAGATACATGGTAGCTCCTGACCAGTATTCACCACAAGATACATGGTAGCTCCTGACCAGCATACACCACAAGATACATGGTAGCTCCTGACCAGCATACACCACAAGATACATGGTAGCTCCTGACCATTATACACCACAAGATACATGGTAGCTCCTGGCCATTATACACCACAAGATACATGGTAGCTCCTTACCAGTATACACCACAAGTTACATGGTAGCTCCTGACCAGTATACACCACAAGATACATGGTAGCTCCTGACCAGCATACACCACAAGATACATGGTAGCTCCTGACCAGTATACACCACAAGATACATGGTAGCTCCTGACCAGCGTACACCACAAGATACATGGTAGCTCCTGACCAGTATACACCACAAGATACATGGTAGCTCATGACCAGCATACACCACAAGATACATGGTAGCTCCTGACCAGTATACACCACAAGATACATGGTAGCTCCTGACCAGCATACACCACAAGATACATGGTAGCTCCTGACCAGTATACACCACAAGATACATGGTAGCTCCTTACCAGTATACACCACAAGATACATGGTAGCTCCTGACCAGCATACACCACACGATACATACTAGCTCCTGACCAGCATACACCACAAGATACATGGTAGCTCCTGACCAGTATACACTACAAGATACATGGTAGCTCCTGACCAGCATACACCACAAGATACATGGTAGCTCCTGACCAGCATACACCACAAGATACATGGTAGCTCATGACCAGCATACACCACAAGATACATGGTAGCTCCTGACCAGTATACACCACAAGGTACATGGTAGCTCCTGACCAGTATACACCACAAGATACATGGTAGCTCCTGACCAG
Source organism: Dreissena polymorpha (assembly GCF_020536995.1). NCBI lineage: Eukaryota > Metazoa > Mollusca > Bivalvia > Myida > Dreissenidae > Dreissena > Dreissena polymorpha. The sequence goes on along the minus strand of NC_068358.1, from coordinate 99,038,488 downwards.
TATACACCACAAGATACATGGTAGCTCCTGACCAGTATACATCACAAGATACATGGTAGCTCCTGACTAGCATACACCACAAGATACATGGTAGCTCCTGACCAGCATACACCACAAGATACATGGTAGCTCCTGACCAGTATACACCACAAGATACATGGTAGCTCCTGACCAGTATACATCACAAGATACATGGTAGCTCCTGACCAGTATACACCACAAGATACATGGTAGCTCCTGACCAGCATACATCACAAGATACATGGTAGCTCCTGACCAGCATACACCACAAGATACATGGTAGCTCCTGACCAGTATACACCACAAGATACATGGTAGCTCATGACCAGCATACACCACAAGATACATGGAAGCTCCTGACCAGCATACACCACAAGATACATGGTAGCTCCTGACCAGCATGCACCACAAGATACATGGTAGCTCATGACCAGCATACACCACCTGGTAGCTCCTAACCAGCATACACCACCTGGTAGCTCCTGACCAGCATACACCACAAGTAGCTCCTGACCAGCATACATCACAAGATACATGGTAGCTCCTGACCAGTATACACAACAAGATACATGGTAGCTCATGACCAGCATACACCACAAGATACATGGTAGCTCCTGACCAGCATACACCACAAGATACATGGTAGCTCCTGACCAGCATGCACCACAAGATACATGGTAGCTCCTGACCAGCATACACCACCTGGTAGCTCCTGACCAGCATACACCACCTGGTAGCTCCTGACCAGCATACACCACATGGTAGCTCCTGACCAGCATACACCACAAGTACATGGTAGCTCCTGACCAGCATACACCACAAGTAGCTCCTGACCAGCATACACCACAAGATATATGGTAGCTCCTGACCAGCATACACCACAAGATACATGGTAGCTCATGACCAGCATACACCACAAGATACATGGTAGCTCATGACCAGCATACACCACAAGATACATGGTAGCTCCTGACCAGTATACACCACAAGATACATGGTAGCTCCTGACCAGTATACACCACAAGATACATTGTAGCTCCTGACCAGCATACACCACAAGATACATGGTAGCTCCTGACCAGTATACACCACAAGATACATGGTAGCTCCTTACCAGTATACACCACAAGATACATGGTAGCTCCTGACCAGTATACACCACAAGATACATGGTAGCTCCTTACCAGTATACACTACAAGATACATGGTAGCTCCTGACCAGCATACACCACAAGATACATGGTAGCTCCTGACCAGTATACACCACAAGATACATGGTAGCTCCTGACCAGTATACACCACAAGATACATGGTAGCTCCTTACCAGTATACACCACAAGATACATGGTAGCTCCTGACCAGTTTACACCACAAGATACATGGTAGCTCCTTACCAGTATACACCACAAGATACATGGTAGCTCCTGACCAGCATACACCACAAGATACATGGTAGCTCCTGACCAGTATACACCACAAGATACATGGTAGCTCATGACCAGCATACACCACAAGATACATGGAAGCTCCTGACCAGCATACACCACAAGATACATGGTAGCTCCTGACCAGCATGCACCACAAGATACATGGTAGCTCATGACCAGCATACACCACCTGGTAGCTCCTGACCAGCATACACCACCTGGTAGCTCCTGACCAGCATACACCACAAGTAGCTCCTGACCAGCATACATCACAAGATACATGGTAGCTCCTGACCAGTATACACAACAAGATACATGGTAGCTCATGACCAGCATACACCACAAGATACATGGTAGCTCCTGACCAGCATACACCACAAGATACATGGTAGCTCCTGACCAGCATGCACCACAAGATACATGGTAGCTCCTGACCAGCATACACCACCTGGTAGCTCCTGACCAGCATACACCACCTGGTAGCTCCTGACCAGCATACACCACATGGTAGCTCCTGACCAGCATACACCACAAGTACATGGTAGCTCCTGACCAGCATACACCACAAGTAGCTCCTGACCAGCATACACCACAAGATATATGGTAGCTCCTGACCAGCATACACCACAAGATACATGGTAGCTCATGACCAGCATACACCACAAGATACATGGTAGCTCATGACCAGCATACACCACAAGATACATGGTAGCTCCTGACCAGTATACACCACAAGATACATGGTAGCTCCTGACCAGTATACACCACAAGATACATTGTAGCTCCTGACCAGCATACACCACAAGATACATGGTAGCTCCTGACCAGTATACACCACAAGATACATGGTAGCTCCTTACCAGTATACACCACAAGATACATGGTAGCTCCTGACCAGTATACACCACAAGATACATGGTAGCTCCTTACCAGTATACACCACAAGATACATGGTAGCTCCTGACCAGCATACACCACAAGATACATGGTAGCTCCTGACCAGTATACACCACAAGATACATGGTAGCTCCTGACCAGTATACACCACAAGATACATGGTAGCTCCTTACCAGTATACACCACAAGATACATGGTAGCTCCTGACCAGTTTACACCACAAGATACATGGTAGCTCCTTACCAGTATACACCACAAGATACATGGTAGCTCCTGACCAGCATACACCACAAGATACATGGTGGCTCCTGACCAGTATACACCACAAGATGCATGGTAGCTCCTGACCAGTATACACCTCAAGATACATGGTAGCTCCTGACCAGCATACACCACAAGATACATGGTAGCTCCTTACCAGTATACACCACAAGATACATGGTAGCTCCTGACCATCATACACCACAATATACATGGTAGCTCCTGACCAGCATACACCACAAGATACATGGTAGCTCCTGACCAGCATACACCACAAGATACATGGTAGCTCCTGACCAGCATACACCACAAGATACATGGTAGCTCCTGACCAGTATACACCACAAGATACATGGTAGCTCCTGACCAGCATACATCACAAGATACATGGTAGCTCCTGACCAGTATACACCACAAGATACATGGTAGCTCCTGACCAGCATACACCACAAGATACATGGTAGCTCATGACCAGCATACACCACAAGATACATGGTAGCTCCTGACCAGCATACACCACAAGATACATGGTAGCTCCTGACCAGCATACACCACAAGATACATGGTAGCTCCTGACCAGCATACACCACAAGATACATGGTAGCTCATGACCAGCATACACCACAAGATACATGGTAGCTCCTGACCAGCATACACCACAAGATACATGGTAGCTCCTGACCAGCATACACCACAAGATACATGGTAGCTCCTGACCAGCATACACCACAAGATACATGGTAGCTCATGACCAGCATACACCACAAGATACATGGTAGCTCATGACCAGCATACACCACAAGATACATGGTAGCTCCTGACCAGCATACACCACAAGATACATGGTAGCTCCTGACCAGCATACACCACAAGATACATGGTAGCTCATGACCAGCATACACCACAAGATACATGGTAGCTCATGACCAGCATACACCACAAGATACATGGTAGCTCCTGACCAGCATACACCACAAGATACATGGTAGCTCCTGACCAGCATACACCACAAGATACATTTTTGCATGACACATCCAAATTATCTTATAAAAATGTTTGCTTGGAATTACTATAAGCTAAATATTTGTTTGAGAGCAACAATAATCTTATTTTCAAAAGTATTTAAAAAAATTATGTTTATTTGTATGCATACTTTTGAATTTTAAATTAAGAAATTAGTTTACAAAAAGTAAAATGACACTTGTGTTCTAAATCCTACTTCTGGCCTGTTTGCAGACCAGTAGTACAGGGTTGATGTATGCAGCCTACAACGGCCATGTGACCTCTGTGACCTTGCTGCTTGAGTATGGGGCCGACCTGACCTTGGAGAATGATGAAGGTCACACGGCCATGGACCTTGCTGTGGGGCAAGGACACAAACTTGGTCAGTGTGCTGGTCTGCAGGGTTCAGCAGCTGTTTAGTAATTGAAATTACAACTTCGACCAAACTTGTTATAACATTGTTTCTACTGCCTAATCTGCGTCCACCATTGATTCAATAAATTTACTGACATCAGAATGTGCACTAAGTACTTAAAAACATTACTTTCCTTACTCAGGAAAAGTATTTGCACTGACCACCAAAATATAACTGAAAAACTGTGGAAAACTGCAAAAAATCCAATGAAACAAAGAATTGTTAAATAAATCCAAAATTATTAAATTAATATTAATGACCAAGAAAATGTTTATGCCTTCCTATTAATAAACTGAGAATCTGAGCAGTCCTTGTTAACTGCCTCAATTTTAAAGACACAAACAAGCACATTTGTAGAATTGATATCCTCCACAAAATAAATTTTGTTAATGGATTGGTGCAGATCTAAAAGGCAATAACTATTATTTAAGTATGTTTAGGGTTATGGTTCATGTGCACGATACTTCTCATTGATATCTTTACATTCATGAAGTTTCGTGTTGAAATCTTGTATCTGATACATACCGGTAACACTGAACAATTACAGTATACCAAATCAATAAAGGGCAATAACTCGTATTTAACAAAGTGTAGGGTTATGTTTCTCGTGCATGGCATTTATCCATATTGATATCTTTAATACACCCATTAAGTTTTATGTTGAAATCTTAAACCAGACGGACGGAAAGAATGACGGAAAACACCAAAGGATAACAAGAGCCATGATTGTTCTTTAGCAATCACCGACACTGAAGACTAGACCAGGTTATCTTGACCAGACTTCACCCTGTCCTTTAGCAATCACCGACACTGAAGACTAGACCAGGTTATCTTGACCAGACTTCACCCTGTCCTTTAGCAATCACCGACACTGAAGACTAGACCAGGTTATCTTGACCAGACTTCACCCTGTCCTTTAGCAATCACCGACACTGAAGACTAGACCAGGTTATCTTGACCAGACTTCACCCTGTCCTTTAGCAATCACCGACACTGAAGACTAGACCAGGTTATCTTGACCAGACTTCACCCTGTCCTTTAGCAATCACCGACACTGAAGACTAGACCAGGTTATCTTGACCAGACTTCACCCTGTCCTTTAGCAATCACCGACACTGAAGACTAGACCAGGTTATCTTGACCAGACTTCACCCTGTCCTTTAGCAATCACCGACACTGAAGACTAGACCAGGTTATCTTGACCAGACTTCACCCTGTCCTTTAGCAATCACCGACACTGAAGACTAGACCAGGTTATCTTGACCAGACTTCACCCTGTCCTTTAGCAATCACCGACACTGAAGACTAGACCAGGTTATCTTGACCAGACTTCACCCAGCTTTAAGGCCTTGTTTTTTGCGCACAAGACACAGATTTGAATACAGCTTAAGTATTGCCAACATGAACATTCTTACCAAGTTCCTTAATTATTTGATCCGGTTTTATACTGTTTGTTGCCCATCAATATCTAGGGGATGGAAATGAAACCTTTAAAGCTTGAATATAGTAAGATCAGTTTTTTATAAAATTAACTTTCTAAGTGACTACAAATGCGTCAAAATACATATCTAAGGGGTTAAGGGTTAAACAAATTACCAGCGTCCAAGACCTTCAGTCTTATGCTTATTTCAATCACTGCATTTGCCAATATTATCTATAACAGACTTTGGGTGATGGAAGGTGCATATGTTGACAATATGTTGACAATTTTTGACATAACATGTGAAACCTAAATAACCATCTTTTAATTGTTGTCTGGTTAATCTTGCAAATACAATTAAGCGCTGTTCTGGGAAAATGGGGCTTAATGCATTTGCAGTCTGTGAAGACATATCTGGGAAAACACTTTATGCTTTAATGAAATTCGTTGTTTTAAGGAAGTCTCTTGAAAAACAAAATCAAGTCTAGGCGGAAAGTTTCATCATTGATTAGCCTTCGATGAGTGCACAAGCTAACACTTAACGCACATGCATTTAAACATGTTTTCAAAGAGCTCAATTTTCAGAACTGAAATATGTAGATGCTAAATCAGGTGATAGCTGTGCTAGACATAATTTTAAGCGAAGCTGTTTTCGGAGAAAACCCCGAGGTATTGTCATAGCCTGCTCGGCGTCGTGCTAAAACCTTTACATTGGCACTAAAATCAAAGTGCTTCCTCCTACAACTTTGAAACTTCATATGTAGATGCGCCTTGACGAGTTCTACACGCCACACCCATTTTGGGTCACTAGGTCAAAGTCACTGTGACCTCTAAAAAAAAAAAAAAAATCTCACAAGCTTCCCCAGCCAAGCGTGGCACCCGTTATGCGGTACTCTTGTATAAAAAGAAGAATGAAACTTGAAATGTAGTACAGATACATACTTGTAAATTGTTCTAGAGAAATGAGTTTAGTCAATCGATGATTTGAAAACTTAACAATCCAGTTAGAAATCAATTAGTGTCTACAAAGAAATAGAATGGTTTATTTTATTGATGTTGATCTGATTCACTAACCTTATAGAAACAAAAAAAGAACTGATGGTGTAATTCTACGGACAATTTTTATAATAAAAATTATGTTCCTATAGAAACAGTTTAAAATGTTGATTGTATCATTCAATGAAATAGCAGTGCTGTATTTATATTTGCAGTTCAACATGCTATAGAGACCTACATGCTGTCAATGTTTGAATGAAACGGGTCAAAGTCACCATTAGACTTGAGGTGGTCACAGCTGGCAATCCATTAGAATTGAGATGGTCACAGCTTGCAATCTATGCAATCCTAGTAGAGCCGACCAGGAGCCTTCTTGGATTATTCTCCAGGCCTGATTCACAGAGTACAGAAAATGTGCTCTGAATATCATCAGAAATGGCATCAAAGAAAGGGTTGCTCAAGTGTCCACATTTAAATGAGTTGAGTTTAGTTTATGAAAATAAAAAATTATGGTTTTGTCATATTAGTGTTGTCAATGAATACACATGTTTGTAAATCGACATTTTACCCCAAAAAGGGGGTTTTATGCATGTGCATAAAGTGTCGTCTTAGATTAGCCTGTGCAGTCTGCACAGTCTAATCAGGGACGACACTTACCGCTTTTATATTTTTTATCGCAAGAAAGTCTCTTCTTATAAAAAATCCAGTTTAGGCAGAAAGTGTTGTCCCTGATTAGCCTGTGCAGACTGTACAGGCTAATCTGGGACAATACTTTACACACATGCATTAAACCCTCCTTTTCACAGAGCGCAACTAAATTACATGTATATAATCCCCATCACAAAAATGTGCTGAATGAAAGATGAAGTTGATTGCGGACATGATTTTGAGTATGAATACAGGTTAAGTCCAGGGCATATTTGCGCATGGTAATGCATCACAGTTAATTGATAGTAACGAGACTAAATATGACAATTATATACACCTCTAGGCTCTTAATGAAATGAAAATAATGGGTACATAATGCATACTTGTAACTTGTCTGCTATGTTAAACTTATTTTGCGCATTTTCTAAATGAACATAATTTACACGATGTTCCTTGTTTTCACCTTATAATTTAAAATAAATATATTTAAAGTAACTATTTGACTCCTTGTTTATCAAGTTCAATTTTAATATCTTTATAATTTGGGAATTATTTTCATCACAGACAAGATTAAACCACTGTACTTAACTTAAATGAGTTCAGAAAGTCCTAATTTACCGCTAACACACATACAAAACTTTGACTTCTGGTGACATTGTCTTGTATTTTTTAATTAACACTTCCAATCGGTTATTTTAACAGTCAAGTAGTTGAAATAACTATAACTTCCAGAGTTGTGTCTGAAAAAATCACCACATGACGCTCTGCAAAAGGCCATACATAGTTGAATGTTAAGAATTTGTTTTCCCACAATGCAAGCTTCCTTTAAGATAGCATCTTGATATCTCTCATCATATTTCCCACAATGCAAGCTTCCTTCCTATAGCATCTTGATATCTCTCATCATATTCTACATAATATCATGGACAAAATTTTAACCTGAAAATTTACAAGTAAAATAACAAGTATGCAAGCCTGCTTTATCGTAATCAAGCACTGCGCTTCCTCTCAATGAAATCTATCTACCAAATTTTACAAAATTAAAAATAATCAAAAGGTCTTTACCTCAAAAAGTATGGAAGCAGGAGTTAAAGTATAGTTCTTGTGTATTGCTCATTCCCTTAATGATCATAAAGTTTCTGACGCTTTAGAGTACAAAATATGCACTGCACAAAATTGTAATGCAAAACTAAACAAAGGGCTATTAATCTAAACATAGGAGGCCAAGATTTATGGTTCTTGTTCACTGTACATTCCCTCAATGACATCAAGCTTCCAACATAATTTTATGTTGATACCTCTGTTAGTTTTCAAGATATGTCCAGAAGAAAGTTTAACACTTGCTCTGAAGAAATTAATATACAAAACTTAACAAAGGACTAAAATTATAAAAGCAAGTTACCGTTATTTCACTGGACTAGTTTATGGTAAAGCATTTCATTTTTAATAAATAGAGGTACTAAGAGGACAAAGAAGACATAACAAATGCATATGAATTTATTTTTTCTGCACAGAGGAAGCAATCCATAACATTGTGAACAAATACATCAACATGTTTTTATCAAATATCTAACTCCATGCCTAAAAACTATTTAATACATAGAATAATTAATTTATCATAAAAAGCAAAACTTTATATAGTCATAACCACTGGCATTGCAAATCTGTAGTTCCAATATGTATGCACAATTATGTTTCCTATTGCCATATATAAATGAACAATAAAACCAACAATATCGAGGAGCTCAGATTTTCCCAGTGTACTTGTGGAACTTTGTATAGTCATTGTAGAGTAGCCTGAAGATCTCAATAACTCCGTGCCCAAGTACTGTATGCAATTGAGCCACCGCATGTCTGTCACACAGGTCCAGCATCTTGTACACCGCAGGAACCAGCCCTCTCTGAAACAGCATTAACCCTACTGTTAATTTGAGAAACAAATACCCCACTGTTAGTTTGAGAAACAAATACTGTACTGTTAGTGTGAGAATCAAAAACCCTAATGAGAAATATGATTGAACTAGATGAAAATACAGGGATACAGCTTTAAGCAAGCATTGCATGGACTTAAAGTTTGATGGACAAATACCGGTAACTACTTGCACTGTAAAAAAATGAATGTTGTAGAGGGCATAATCATGAAGCGAGATAAAAAAGAGTGCTGATAGTGTTCAAAGACCATATCCAAGCAAGTATCAAAGCTTTTATAAAGCATTATTGATGTTATATGAAACATGCCATTTTATGTTAGCCTTGACAGATGGATGGACAAACAGAAGGACTGGCCAATATATAAATGCCTTTTGCATCAGTAGGAGCCAGGTGCATAAAACTTCACCTGGACTTAATGTGAACTCTTTGCCCATAAATAAAATAATAGTAAAGTCACTTTGCATCTATTTTAAACTTTTAAATGGATAGTTAACAACATGATGTCTTAATATACATGTATTAATATCTAGTAAAAGTTAACAACCCGTTCAATACAATCAAAATAATTCAGACTTGAGTATGTTTACCTTAACTGATGGTAGCAGCGTGGCTTTTTGGACAGCAGTTACATAGTCTGCTACAACATACACAGCCAACTTGCCAAACTCTAGTTTGTGTGTGGCAATCAACGAAAACAACCTGAAAATAGAATAGAATATGATAACTACATGTTGTATTGCACCAATGTTTGATAGATTATGAAGAGAACACATTTTTTATATGGAGTTGTATAAAATAATTATGTGAACATCAAACCTTTATCAGCAAATTCAGATTCTATTTACTAAATGTTGTGCACAACAAGAAATGTAATACACAGAGACATGTATCACATGTAACACACAGAGACATGTATCACATGTAACACACAGAGACATGCATCACATGTAACACACAGAGGTCTACATGTATCACATGTAACACACAGAGGTCTACATGTATCACATGTAACACACAGAGGTCTACATGTATCACATGTAACACACAGAGGTCTACATGTATCACATGTAACACACAGAGGTCTACATGTATCACATGTAACACACAGAGGTCTACATGTATCACATGTAACACACAGAGACATGTATCACATGTAACACACAGAGACATGTATCACATGTAACACACAGAGACATGTATCACATGTAACACACAGAGACATGTATCACATGTAACACACAGAGACATGTATCACATGTAACACACAGAGACATATATCACATGTAATACATAGACTCCTCATGGTGGTCATTAGTTGTAAGTTATTGTAATTGCATGATGGATTACAAAGTATCTGCCCAGATAAGCTGCTTTATGTTAGACTTTGAGAAAAACTAGTGTTACACATCCCTTTATGATGACTCGAATTTGTGTCAGGCTATTTAAAAATTCATCAAAATATGGAAGTTATGGCGGGGACAGGAATTTTCACGCCAAAATTGTTGCATGATGGTTTAAATGAATGCCAAATTAAGAGATATCTGGATAGTCCCACTGTCGCACAGTGTGACTACTATAAAGGATAGGGGGGTTAAAACTGTTCTTTTAGGGTGTTGGCTCTCTCTTGTTAAACCATCTTGATATGTGACTTGTTCTGAGAAAATTGGGCTTAATGCATGTGCGTAAAGTGTCGTCCCAGATTAGCCTGTGCTTTTATGGTATTTTTAGTTTCAAGAAAGTCCCTACTTGCCGAAAATCAAGTTTAGGCGAAAAGTGTCGTCCCTGATTAGCCTGTGCGAACTGCACAGGCTAATCTGGGACGACACTTTACGCACATGCATTAAACCCAGTTTTCTCAGAACGCAACTCATATAATCAACATGTTTAGGTAGAAGATAGGACACTATCCATTAGGCACACAGAGCAAACACAACCTGAACATAATGGCCATATTTCTACAAATCAAAGACTGTAACTCTGCAGTTCCAAGGATAATACAACATTGATGCCGGCTGCTACTCACCTGTCCATCTGGAAGGCACAGTTTACCATGCCGTCCACCAGCTCTGTCTTGCCGGCCAGTCTTTCCTGACTAGCATGATCCACCACTGCCAGTAGCAGACCTGAGTACTGTCAAGGCAAGTAATCTGAGACTTAATGACAATTTTTCAAACCAAGTTTCAGGAGGATCGACAATAAGTGTGGCCTCTAGAGTGTTAACAAGGTAAACCTTGACAACAAAAAGCGATCGCAAAAGCTCAACCTAAACAAGAGGGCCATGGTGGCCCTGGGTCGCTCACCGGAGTACGCTTAACGTTAAGCAAGGTTGTGAACGTTGTTTTGTGAAAAGTAAGGGTTCGTTGCCTCGGCAGATATATACATATATGTGTTATAAGTAGTTTTGTGTGTGTGTTTATGTTTTTAAAATAGACCTGTTGCAACAAAGCTATGTTTTTGATAAAAGTAATATGAGGACAGTTATTTAATAATGTGCATCAGCAAAATAAAATCGAAGTACTTTTTTCACAAATTGTTGTCCAGCTATGAGATAAGCATCTCAGCATCTTTTGATGTTATAGAGGATGACTAGTTACAACCTGTTTTACAAGAACAGCTTTAGATACCGAAAACAACTGTATTTTATCAATATATTTAGTGTTTATGAAATAGATTTTGCATAATTAAATACAATATGTTAAATTGTTATCATATATCAAAATCGGTTATAAAGAAGTAAATGAGTATGAGAATATGTACTAGGAATTCATCATTGGTCTTCTTTTAAGGTACAAAACATCACTTGACCTATCTAATAGTTACAAATGTGTGCAAATACAGAAGTAAACACACACAAGACATTGGAAAATTATCATATCAAAAGTAATTAAAATGCACACAAAATCTGTAGCATAAATACATTATTTTTGCAAAAACAACTGCCAAAACAACTTTTCTTTTTAACCAAAAAGTTGTTTGTGCTTCTTAAAAGATGCAATATAATATTGTGTTTTTTGACTACCAAATTGTTAACATTTTTGACAATATCGTGTTTTTAAACAACTGGAACAATTCCGACTCACCGTGCAATGATATTTCCAATTGAAACAACAATAAAACCTGTTAAAATCACAAATCTTTGATAACCACACACAAACTACTGACTAAAAATTGTAGGCTTAAATGTGACCTTTCAAATTGTAATCTTATAAATGGTGTCCATCTGACATAAATCAAAGGTCGAGTGCCCTGTTAATTGGGGCCAATTTCCAAGGAGTGTTACACAAAAGGCTATTTAAAAAGTCATCAATCAACACTATTGTACTGAAAGACTGCAAGCACAGGTATAAATGAGCTTGATAGAGAGTAGGATAAGTGAATGGAAGGACAAATAACATTCATATTTAACAATTCTTGTAGTTTTATTGGTTTTACCACTATTTTGAATTTCTGCAAAAGATAATCTGAAATCATGGCAATAATTTATTTGAGTAATGCAATAATTATAATTTAATATTTGGGTTGTCGTAAATGTGTCTGAATCCATTACCAGTATCATCATCATCATCATCATCATCATCATCATCATCATCATCATCATCATCATCATCATGATCATCATCATCATCATTATCATTATCATTATCATCATCATCATCATCATCATCATCATCATCATCATCATCATCATCATCATCATTGTGCACCAACATCTTCATTACAACGAGAGTGTTAAAATTGTTTTAATATAGTCATATTAGGAAAACTGAAACATCCCTAGCTGGCCATGTTTTTCAACAAACTGTAACCATTTTCGAACTCAGCTGAGCTATCAATAGAACAAATCTTCGGACCAAGTTCCATGAAGATTTTACTATAAATGTGATTTCTAGAGCGTGAACAAGGTTTTACTATATCCATATAAGGAAAACTGCCCCGCCTCCTGTCAGCCATGTTTTTCAACGGACCGGAACCATTTTCAACAGCCGAGCTATCATTAGAACAAATCTTCGGATCAATCCATGAAGATTGGACTATAAATGTGATTTCTAGAGTGTTAACAAGGGTTTACTATAGCCATATAAGGAAAACTTCCCCGCCCCTGGTGGCCTTGTTTTTCAATGGACCAGAACCATTTTCAAACTCAGCTGAGATATCTTACATTCTGACCAAGTTTCATGAACATTTGACAACAAATGTGACTCCTAGAGTGTTAACAAGCTTTTTTTACTATGTAAATATAAGGAAAATGACCCCCCCCCCCCCCCTGGCGGCCATGTTTTCTTACTGATCCGAACCATTTTCGAACTCAACCGTCGTATTCAGGAAGCAAATGTTCTGACCAAATTCCATGAAGATTGGACAAAAAAATGTGACTTCTAGAGTGTTCACATGCTTTCACTATATACATATAGAGAAAACTGCCCCGCCCCCTGGTTGCCATGTTTTTTCACCGATCTAGACCATTTTCAAACTCGTCCGAAATATCAACAAGAGTTCCGCGGTCGGAGATGACCGCATTGAAGCCGGATTTTTGATTTAAATGACAGGAAAGTACCTTTCGTGTTTTTGTCAATGCAATACTTAAATTACTGAAATATTGTTCAAAGGTCAAAATGAAATGTAAGTACTTTTCAAGGCATGAGCAAACCTTGTGTTATGTTTTGAATGCATGCATATACATGAACAACAATAACATTTAAGGTCACAAATATGAACTTGAATTGACAATTAGGAAAGTTTGATCTCAACTTTAACATTTTTACATTCAAGGTCACAGTGACCTTGACCTTCAAATGAATGACCTTGAAATGTCCAGTGGTTACTTACTAGTTCTGGCCAACCTTCATGTCAAGTTTCAAGACTCTAGGTCCAAGCATACCAAAGTTATAACAACTTTAACATTTTTACATTCAAGGTCACAGTGACCTTGACCTTCAAATGAATGACCTTGAAATGTCCAGTGGTTACTTACTAGTTCTGGCCAACCTTCATGTCAAGTTTCAAGACTCTAGGTCCAAGCATACCAAAGTTATAACAACTTTAACATTTTTATATTGAAGGTCACAGTGACCTTCACCTTCAAATGAATGACCTTGAAATGACCAGTGGTCATCTGTTAATCCTGGCCAACCTTCATGTCAAGTTTGAAGACTCTAGGTCCAAGCATACCAAAGTTATACCATGAAATAAGAACTTTAACATTTTTACATTCAAGGTCACAGTGACCTTGACCTTCAAATGAATGACCTTGAAATGACCAGTGGTTACTAACTAGTTATGGCCAACCTTCTTGTCAAGTTTCAAGACTCTAGGTCCAAGCATACCAAAGTTATAACAACTTTAACATTTTTTATATTGAAGGTCACAGTGACCTTGACCTTCAAATGAATGACCTTGAAATGACCAGTGGTCATCTGTTAATCCTGGCCAACCTTCATGTCAAGTTTGAAGACTCTAGGTCCAAGCATACCAAAGTTATACCATGAAATAAGAACTTTAACATTTTTACATTCAAGGTCACAGTGACCTTGACCTTCAAATGAATGACCTTGAAATGACCAGTGGTTACTAACTAGTTATGGCCAACCTTCTTGTCAAGTTTCAAGACTCTAGGTCCAAGCATACCAAAGTTATAACAACTTTAACATTTTTTATATTGAAGGTCACAGTGACCTTGACCTTCAAATGAATGACCTTGAAATGACCAGTGGTCATCTGTTAATCCTGGCCAACCTTCATGTCAAGTTTGAAGACTCTAGGTCCAAGCATACCAAAGTTATACCATGAAATAAGAACTTTAACATTTTCGAGCACGCCGCCACCCCGCCACCCCGCCACCCCGCCACCCCGCCCGCCCGCCCCGCCCGCCCCGCCCGACAACATCAATCTATAAGCCGAGATTTTTTCGAAAAAAATCCGGCTAATAAAACCAAAGTTTTGACCAAGTTTCATGATGATACATAAACAAGAGGGCCTGAGACGCCCAAAGTCGCTCACCTGAGATAAAAAGAAATGACCTGTTCTTTGAAGCCCAATATATCAATGAAACAAATGTTCTAACCAAGTTTCATGAAGAATGAACAACAAATGGCCCCCTGGCGGCCATGTTTTTTTTAACAGAGGTGAACCATTTTTGAACTCTTCCAAGATATGTCCAAAGTTCATGAAGATAATGTCTTCTAGACTGTTCACATGTTTTACTATATACATATAAAGAAAACTACCCCACTACCTGGTGCCCATGTTTTTCCACTTATCACGACCATTTTCAAACTCGTCCAAGAAATCCACTTAACTAATGTTTTGACAAAATTTTATGATGAATAAGTAAAAAATGTGACTTCTAGAGTGTTCACAAGCTTTTTTACTACATAAATATAAGGAAAAAGACCCCCCCCCCCCGGCAGCCATGTTTTTTTTATAGATCCAAACCATTTTCGAACTCAAATGTCGTATCCAGGTGTGGTAGTGCGGTCTCATTAACTTACGCAAGTGAACTGGTCACGGATTGTTACGAGTTATGTAACTTTGTGAACACTTATGTAATGTGGAAATATTTATTCCACAATCACTTATTTCCGGTCAGGATGACACTGCTGACTGGTGGTAATTTAATAAGGTAAAGGTATTGCCGTTTACTTGAATCAGTTTATAAACATATTATTCAACAGTAGGCTGTTTTACACTAAACAATTTAGAAATATGAAAATGTATCAATTTTATATTTCATTTCATTAATATTGTGTATCATTCATTACTGTTTTATTTTCAATTTTCTGACATCGTTTAAATACATAAAGCCTGAAAATGATTAATCTTGATAAATGAACTCCGCAAATAAGAAAGGTAAATCTTGATTTTGAAGATAATCTGAATTTGTTTTTTATCTCCAGAAACTTATAATTGAACTTATTTCTTTATTTTTTTCATAGACTATCCATTTGATATTTGCTAACATATCTTTAATATGATTATATAGAGTGGATCATTATGGAATCTTGTTTTGATATTATATGAAGTTCCCATTTAAATTACATATGTTTTTGTAAATTGTTAAAAACATGCATTAAATACTCCCACTGTGAAATAAAAGTTCAACCAGCTTGTATTACTGACCACTGATATAAACATCTGACATACAGCACAGTGAGAGGGTCAGTAAGCTGAGTGGTAAATAGTTACACACTGCAATGATCAATATCTGGGGTCTAACAAATTCTAGAGCAGAACTAAAAATAGATTGGGGAATATGACTCAGCAGGTTAAACAATGGATAGATACTGCAAAATTGTGTACATGTTGTCTTCATTTCAGCTTTCTCTTAGTTGATAGGCTTACTATAAGTAATAATAACTAAAACAGTTGTTAATTATGGAAATTCTGTGTTATGAAAAATTAAATAAAACAGTTAATGGTACATAATACCACTGGGGGCTGACGAGGTCAAAGCGTAGTCCGTTTCGCTACGACGTCGGGTATATGTTTTACTACGAAAACATTGTTTAAATACACATGACATCGAGAACGGATTAGTCGAAAATTTTGTTTAAAACATGTAAGCTTATGCTTTTCTAATAACAAAACTTTGAATTTAAGCATAATGACATTTCATAGGTCTGTAACATCAAATTATAATCCACGATGTGTGTGGTTTATGCGGTTAAACATGAAATATACCGCTGATTTATCAAGCCGAAGTCAAGTTTCACTTTAAAAAATGCAATTAAGGTGTTTAATTGACACAATTTGACAATTTTTATATTGATCTATGTATCGTTAAGCCAATGGTGTGTTTAGAAATGTGTAGGGTGACTCAGTTATCAGAAATAAAGGCTAAATATTATTATTAGGCATGATCATGTCTCTGACAGTATACGTATATGCCTCGCTACGACAACGCTTTAGCGTGTATGCGTTTCTCAAAGAAGACGTATTGGTTATCTCTCGAAGGCAAAATAAAGAAAAGTTTTTTTTGATACAGAGTCATGGAGTGGCTGGATGTTTCCTTTGAGAAAGAGGTAGTAACAACGGCACAACATGATCTGAAGCGCACAGTCGACATGGTAATGCACATTATGATATAATTAAATTCACGACTAAGCCAAAGGAAAAATCGAAAATCCAAATTTAAGATGACAGTTGAGAGTCAAGAACCTAATGTCGTCGGTCTCAATCAAAATGACGCATCTTCACCTCGTGACAATCCCTTATACGTTCATTTTGATAGAGACCGACGATAGGTTTTCAGCATACGGTACTCTTTATCAAATAACATTCGATTCTCGTTATCCCAACTCTCTTATCTCAAAACTCCGCTTATGTCAAAGTAAATCCCATGTCCCAACTTCGATCATTATTTATCTCATACGGACTTTGATTTTTACATTGTATATATTAAAGCGATTTTCTTGAAAATCGGTTATCGTCAACTTATTTTGAGATGAATTTCATGTTCGTATACATGATTTTACCTGTAAAATCCACTCCTGTAACAGCCGTAAGGTGTGAAAAGTAGCACCCCAATGGCACAAATCCGCAATTGCATAACCAATATATTGTTGTAAAGGTGTGGCAGTGGGTTTCTGTCACAGAATATTGTTTACTGCGTACATGACGGCCGGTAGATTTACCTCTATTACAATGCTGTTAAGGCCCAGTCTCACTATTATGCCGGCGGAGCCCCAGTGCGTGATCAGGCATCTACCGGGATGAACCGGGGCCCTACCGGGATGAACCGGTGCTCCACCGGGATGAACCGTGGACGACCGGGAACAACCGGGGCTCCACCAGGAAAGTATTAAAATGTTTAATACCTCCAGGATGAACCGGGAGACACCGGGTAGGACCGGCAACGACCGGCGTGGCACCGGGAACAACCGGGACTGTACCGGGACGGCACCTTAGCTCCACCGGGGCCCAAACACACCCCGGCAGTGCTACGGCAACGCCCCCGTGGGGCCCCGGTGAATGCCGGCAGAGTCCCTTTATAGCTACGTTACATAAGTAAACCGGTGCTCTGAAGGTGCCGTCCCGGTTGTTCCCGGTGCAGTCCCGGTTGATTCCAGTGCCAAGCTGGTCATTGCCTGTCCTTCCCGGTAACTACTGGTTCATCCCGGAGGTATTAAACATTTGAATACTTTCCCGGTGGAGCCCCGGTTGTCCCCGGTTTGACCGGGGCGTTGCCGCAGCTCTGCCGGGGTCTGATGCCGGTAAAGCCCCGGTGAGTGCCGGCGTAGTGACAGTATACCGGGGCTCTGCCGGCTTTCACAGGGTTCAACCTTTTCGTTTGGATGTTCATGCGCACAGTGGAGCAAGGCATCTTTTGCACTGGGAAATGGCAGTCTGCAGTAACTGCATGTGATATATCTTGAAATGGATACAGAAACTTCGTTGAGCAACCTATACATTATATTTGTACTTCGTTGCACAACCAATACATACTCTGTGCGAAACCTATACATAAAGCTACTTGTAATTTCCTTCGAAACAAAGCATTTGAATAATTAAAATACATGTTCGTATCCTGTTTTGTACTTTAAAATGTGTAATGTACACTGAATAAACGTAAAATGTAGTTTTATTTGATTTAAGTTACCGTAATTGGCTATTTTAACAGAATAACCACCTTATGCATTGCTTCAAATAAAAATATTTCGATTTTAGCTCAAAATAAACCTGAAGGTTGCAACTACGCGCATTTGTTATTGAAAATAAGTACCTACCATTACTGGATGTTCCGTTCTCTAATCCATAAACACCAGAAAAGATAAACCTCGCCTGATTAAGTAGTGTATTTACACAATGTTTTCGTAGTAAAACATATACCCGACGTCGTAGCGAAACGGACTACGCTTTGACCTCGTCAGCCCCCAGTGACATAATACTGACATAATAAAACCAAACTTTACTACACAGGACACAAATGTTCTGACCAAATTTCATTAAGATTGGGCAACTGAATTAAATAAAACTAGAGTGTTAACAAGATTTAACTCCGTATAAGTAAAAATCCCCCCCCATTGGAAGCCGTGTTTTTCAAGCAAACATAATTATTTTGGAACTCATCCAAGATATCATTGAGACCAATCTTCTGACCAAATTTTATGAAGATTGGACAATAAATGTGGCTTTTAGAGTGTTAACAAGGTTTTACTAAAGCCATATATAGCCATATTAGGAAAAATTCCCCGCCCCTGGTGGCCATGTTTTTAAAGCAACAAAAACCATTTTCGAACTCGTCCAAGATATCATTGGGACAAATCTTCAGACCAAGTTTCATGATGATCGGAAAATAAGTGTGACCTCTAGAGTGTTAACAAGGTCATACATTTCAATATAATTTAAAATAAAACTTAAGAAGAACATGTGCTGAAAAATGCGAAATAAGCGAGATATTTAATTCTGAAAGCGAAAATGTCTGTACAGTCAAATTCGCCAGAATGTATATCATGCATGTACGATGTGAATCTTAATTTAGTTTAATGGTTGTTTTTAAATTCCAGCAGCAATGTCTATTCATACGACACACGAACACTAACTCTGATCCTAATAAAAAGACGAATTCTTCGGTTATTGTAGGAAAATATGTACAAAATATCTTTGTCACCATCGGCTCGGGGCGCTAATTTGTCTTTGCTGCATTTTATGAAATTTGTCTTCAATATCTTGCCTATTTTGTGTTATTGTAACATGTATTTATCAATATATTACAATTTAACACATGTAAAAATCGTATAGTCTCGCTTTAATTGTTTGACAAAAGAATGCCATATTGTACAGAATCATCAAACAATAAAAAAACATATTCAAAAGTTTGCTATCTTCCAAAATGTAAAACTATCATTAATAATTAATTCCACTTAATCTTCTTGTGCTTAAAACAAATATTTTAAAAAGGGAGACAACTGTGTCAATTCAACATAATTTTTCATTTGCAGTTACTTCCCTTGACATAATTCTGTCAAAATGCTTAATACAGTTGTCTGCTCTTGTTTATATGTTGGGGTCATGATGGCAAACAAGTATGCAAAATATGAAAGCAATATGTCAAGGGACATTGAAAACAAGAAATATCTTTAAAAAAGATATACGGCGTTGATTGTGGTCGATGTTTATGAACGATCAAAAGTTATCTCTATGAGATAAAAAGTAGCGGATGCCTTTTTTCTGCGCAGTTCTTAGCTACATCATAAGCAAATCAATTACGGGGTGTTGCGCCAGATTTCGTGGCTTATTTTGCTTTATGTGATATTATTACTCAGATATCTATATTTACATAATAGAAAAACACAAGAAACATGAAAATAAACGAGTGCATATAGGTCAGCCGGCAATACTCGAATCTTATTTAATTGCATAATTATAGTATAGTGAATTATTGTGCTCATGCTTAATAAACTGGTCTAAATGGATAAATATTTTTAATTAATTTTATCAAAATTGGTCCTTATCATGGTTGAAACCATATTAAAAATCGATGATTGACATACCACAATAATATCGCCGAATATCTTTATTTAGTATCTCTCTGATCAAAACAGACTTCAAGTGCACAAAGTTTACGAGACGGCGTTTATATAAAGATTTCTGCAACTGACCGCAAACTGACCTTGATACCTTGCGGATTGGAATGCAATGCATTACAGTCACTACGTTATTGTCAGTAAGACCGGTGTAACACAATGATCGCAACCCCTTCTGCGAACTCCGGTGATGAACTATATATAAACTCTGACTTTCACAAATGGCCGCGACTTGACCCGAAACCTCGCGGGTTGAAATGCAAAGCAAGTAAGTACTAAATATGAAAACATAGCCTTTAGTATAAACGCTTTTGCGCTGGTAATTCTCTGAAAATAAAAGGTGAACGCACAAACTGTATTTATGTCGAAAATTGATTGTAAAACTGTTCTATCTATTGAGCCTTTTCATTAGAGATAAAATTGTTTCATGCAGTAAAACAGTGTTACAAAGACGCGGATATGTTTCCAATGTTCTGGTGTTATACTCAAATCAGCCAATGGAATAAATGAAGTGTATTCATTCTTACCTAGCCGCGGGAAATTTTATTTGAGTATTATTGGACACTTACAAAGGTCAAGTCAGGGTGAAAAGCTGGCTTAATACAGCCTACGCCGAATAAATGGGGTAGTACGCAAACTTTAACATTTGCTGCATATTCTGGAAAAGGGGCCATAATTACGACAAAATGCTTGATTGAGTTGTCTGCTCTTGTTTATAGGTTAGGGTCAAGTATGCAAAATATGAAAGCAATATGTCAAGGGACAAAGAAAATATTTGGGTTAGTACCAACACTTTAACATTTGCAACCTAACGCAGACGCTAACACCAACGCCGGGGTGAGTAGGATAGCTCCACTATATATATTTTATATATAATAGCCGAGCTAGAAAAGGGACATCAATGGAATCAATGGTCCAATGCATGTATGAAATGAAGCAGATACAAGTACTTAACAAGAGGGCCTTGAAGGCCCAAAGTCGCTCACCTGAGATTTCAAGATATTATTGGGACAAATCTTCTGACCAAATTTCATGAAGATTGGAAAATAAATGTGGCCTCTAGACTGTTCAGAAGGTTTTACTATAGCCATATAAGGTAAAATACCCCACCCCCTGGCAGCCATGTTTTTCAAGCAAAGGTAACCATTTTCAAACTCATCCAAGATATCATTGAGACCAATCTTTAGACCAAATTTCATGAAGATTGGACAATACATGTGGCCTCTAGAGTGTTAACAAGGCAAATGTTGATGCCGCACAAAAGTAGATCACAAAAGCTCACCATGAGCACGTTGTGCTCAGGTGAGCTAAAAACAGTATCAACTTTTAGGACAGAAGTTATGTTTCAACCTTTAGTTAAGGCATCAAAAGCCTTTGCATTAACTAGAAATTATCCAGCCATTTTCTTGATAAACTATTACTTTGTTGCAGAGAACCTGGTGGCGGGGAGAGGGGTGAAATCCAGTATAACAATTCAGATAAATGTAAACCCAGAAAGGATACGTTTAGCTGCCTTGATAAACGTTGGAGCATTGAGGAACACAGTGTCTGTGTGGTATACAAGTAGAGCAGTGAGTATGTGACACACAGCCTGAAATGCTGGGAAGAAAGTGCTGCCCTCTAGTGGTGCATATGTACAGCTGTATAGGCTCAACACACTGCTCTGTGGGGACAGGAAACCCTGCCAATGTGGAACATATGGGATACTGACATGCCTACTTCTGGGAAAACAGGGTTAAATGCATGTGCATAAAGTGTCGTCCCAGATTTGCCTGTGCCGTCTGCACAAACAAATCAGGGATGAAACTTTCTGCTTTTATGTGTATTGTTTATGTTTAAAAAAGTTCTCCTCTTTGAGAAAATCCAGTTCATGCAGGAGAGTGTAGTCCCTGATTAGCCTGTGTGGACTGCACTTACATGCATTAAGCCCCATTTTTCTAGAGCAAGGCTCAATTCCATTAACATACTTTCCTCAAAAAACAATATTAATTTTGATACACAGAGTATCACACATGTTGAGGCAAAGGACATAAATATGCTAAATTTTAAGACAGTCAAAATGTTATCTAAACATGTTTAAATTAATCCACTGTAATTTATAATTTATCATAATGTGTACAAACTTTCTTTTAATTACTTTATGGTGAAGGACTAAATCATTTAATATTCATAATACGCGCATTACTTAAAATGTGTCTAATCAGAATGAGTAAAGAAAATGAAATTTATATCATTATTTCGTTCCAATAAATTTAACCTTATCGTACAAACTGGCACTAATACAATAAATTTTGCCCTACATTTTGTAACTATATTAGAAATCACCTCATGTATACTATGACAATTCCTTCAAATCATATAACATTTGGTGATTGGAATTATCTGGCAACAACCATGGCTTGTACAAGTCTTACCTTTCCAAGGGAGAGCATCTGCTGCTGAACTTGTAGTATGGGCATTGTTACCTCCCTTGCCATACTTTCTGTGAAACTGTGCTGAACTTTCGAGAGAACACACTGGAAGTTCAACATAAGCTGAAAAAAAAACAGAAAGAGATACGTTCTCTAAATTGAAATTCTCACACTGCAAATTGAAATGTTTTTCTTTAATTAGTTTCCAGAAAATGTCATGCCCTTTTCACTTTAATTGATACTAAACCTTTATTTTCATTTGAATAATCTTACATGAATGTAACTTGATCACCAAACACAAGCTTATATGTTCACACTAACTGATTTAATATTTATGTTTGCATATTGAAAGTGTTATGTTAATGCCTCAAAGCTATATTTCAATATCTAAACAATATAAACAACAAGACCGCCTAACCAAGCAGTTTTTCACTTTTATTTTTAAATTCAAAGAGACATAATTCTGGACTTATGGTCCGATATTGCTCATATAGAGTTTGGGTTGGGTCCTCATTGATAAACAAGAGATGTGTTTGTCAGAAACACAATGCCCCCTACTGCGCCGCATTGAAATAAAATTTCTATTTATCATTAGGCAGGTATAGAAATCATCTCCGTTTTAAGGTTATTACTTCCCTTGAATTTTGTCCAATTCAACCGGGGGTGGGGGGTTGGGGAGGGTCTCACAGTCAATTATGACCATGTAAGACATCACTGACAACCAAGGCCTGTGGTTTAAAAGAGATCATAGCCAGAGTTGATCATGTATCTATGGACATAAGTCCACAGGTATGTAATGAACATCAAAGAAATTATAATTATATCATTTAAAAAAAAACTTTGACAAATCAATCATTTGGGTTATAAATAATCAAAATAATAAATCTGTTCAGTAAGTGTGAAAAGAAATTTTTGGTAAGGAAATATATAATATGAGATTTATAATTACATAAATGACTTCCCTTGAAAATAATTGTCTGAAACAAATGTCTATTTTTAGTAGCAAATAATTAAAAGCCACTACCGTGACTGTAGATTCACTGCTCAAAATGTGCAGCTCCATGAGATACACATGCATGCCAAATATATAAAGTGGCTATGTTCAATATTGAATAATTTTCTACCTTTTTAAAGCTTATTACTTCCCTTAAATCTGTATTTTTTACCGTAGATCGTAAAGGATGACCTTGACCTTTTACCACAATGTGTTTGTCAGAAACACAATGCCGCCTTCTGCGCCCCTTTGATTTATTTAACAAAAATATATAAGTGGGCAGGTCAGATAACTTTGTCCATTTAAAGCTTATTACTTACCTTGACTTTGTTTTTTCAACCCTAGACCTTGGGGGATGATGTTCACCTTGAAATTATACCACTCAAAATGTGTAGTTCCATGAGATACACATGCATGCTAAATATCAAGGTGCTATCTTCAATATTAAAAAAGTTATGGCCAATGTTAAAGTTTTTTTTCGGACGGACAGACACACTGACTGACGGACAGTTTAACTGCTATATGCCACCATACCAGGGGCATAAAAAACCCTGTGAAAGTTTGGAAACAATCAGATGAAAATTTTGGACTTCGAACAAGGATTTCAAAATTTCTCAACTTCTAAGGAAGAAAACTATGGACGTAATGGTCGGATAATGCTAAAGGGCCCATACCACCTGGATAGTAATACGTGTCGCGCTTCGCGCTCTATACGTGGTTCTTAAAAAAAAAAAGAAAATTCGTAGAATTGATATCCCCCGCAACATATGCTTTGTTTGAGGATGGGTGCAAATCGGACGGATGAACATACTGACAGATGGACGGACGGCGGGGGATATATACTAATACCAAGTTTCAATTAAATCAGCCAAAGCACTTCCAAGATATGGCTCCGGACACAAAAGTGCCTATAGTAAAAAGCATTTTTTCAAGATACAAAGGGCCATAACTCTGTTTTTAACAGATGGTGTACAATGCCATTTGGCGTGAATCATCCTCTTATGCATATATATACTCATACGAAGTTTCAATGAAATACGCCAAAGCACTTATGGCTCCAGGCACAAAAGTCACGGCCGGACAGCCGGACAACACCAAAACAATATCTCTCCGCCTCTGGGGAGGATATATACTCATACCAAGTTTCAATGAAATCTGCCAAAGCACTTCCAAGATATGGCTACAAAAGTGCCTATAGTAAAAAGCATTTTTTCAAGATACAACGGCCATAACTCTGTTTTTAACAGATGGTATACAATGCCATTTGGCCTGCATCATCCTCATACTCATACCAAGTTTCAATGAAATCGGCTAAAGCACTTCCAAGATATGGCTCCGGACACAAAAGTGCCTATAGTAAAAAGCATTTTTTCAAGATACAAAGGGCCATAACTCTGTTTTTAACTAATGGTGTACAATGCCATTTGGCGAGCATTATCCTCTTATGCATATATATACTCATACCAAGTTTCAATGAAATCCGCCAAAGCACTTCCAAGATATGGCTCCGGACACAAAAGTGCCTATAGTAAAAAGCATTTTTTCAAGATACAAAGGGCCATAACTCTGTTTTTAAGAGATGGTGTACAATGCCATTTGGCGTGCATCATCCTCTTATGCATATATATACTCATACAAAGTTTCAATGAAATCCGCCAAAGCACTTCCAAGATATGGCTCCGGACACAAAAGTGCCGGACGGACAGCGCCAAAACAATATCCCTCCGCCTATGGCGGGGGATAACAACTCCGAGGAGTGCTTGACTTTAGGGAAACAGGTTGCTGGGACACAGCTCCTCCTTGATAAGCGACTGCTTCCTTTATCGTAACTCATTGTTACAATCAATAATACGTGTCGCGCTTCGCGCTCTATATGTGGTAGGGATAGGCCTATGATAGACAACCATAAAAATACATGGATAATAGATGTGTTGTTTTCATTTATTTGTTAATATAAAAACACGTGTACTTTTTATAATATATTTAAGTGATGTAAGAAATTTTAATTAACGTTGTCACAACGCGGCATCCATTAATTTTAATAAAAATATCCAACTGTAGTAAAATGGATTTTAAAATGTCTACATAAAATAAAGCTTTATTATATTTATTAACCTGACTGAAAAAAATTGTCAGCCGCCGAACTGTTCCGTTCGTGCAGGAACCCGGGATTGAACCGGGGGGCCTTTAGATGACTGTTGCGTAAACAACTTTAGTCTAACGCTCTCCCAACTGAGCTATTCCGGCTGACATTCACTTATGTACTGCTATTTGGTGAAGTTGTGTATAGCTATCGTTATTATATGTCTATTAATAAACTTATACATTGTACGTTTTCGTACCACTACGCCTTCCAATAAACTTGCATGCGCGATAGGTCGTCAAATATCGTACTACATTGATTCTCCAATAAATAAGCAAATTAGAAAAAACCCAAAATAAATATAATTTGATTATGTTTTGTTTTTATACAAAACATCATGTGTTTTTATACAAAACCAGAAAGTTTCGGGGATTTGCCCAGTCCCTGTGATCTTTCCCCTGTGATCAGTTGTGGATCAGTTATTAATTATAACAATTAGCTTTGCATTATTGGCAATAAATGTTGTAATAAATGTAATAGGCACAAATGCAGTTCTTATTTACACTAATTTACACAAAAAATCATCACTATGCAAGATATTCTTAAAACAAAAATATATACATTGATCCGTAAAATAACTTCTCCCATAAGCGAAAAACAAATGCAGTACATAGAAGTCACCGCCCTCCAGGGCGACGCCAATAAACTAAATTAAACACATGAGCCTCAATGTATATGTGTTAAGTCTGCACAGACTAATCATGGTTGATGCATTCTGCCTAAACTGGACTTTCGCAATAAAGAGTTTCTTTAAACAAACAACTACAATAAAAGCGGAAAGTGTCGGCCCTGATAAGCATGTGCTTATTGCACTTGCCAATCTGGGAAGACACTTTAAGGTTGAGATGCAAGAGGTTAACCAATTAACCTACTGAAACAATCAGTTAACCGGTTACATTGTTTGGAAAAGATTAACCTGATTTTTAAAATTACGCCTTTGAATTGAATAAATCTTGAGAATTTTCATTTTGCGCTGACATACTTCCAACTTACGCTAGTGTCTTGTTGGAATAACATGCCACACAAATGACGCCAATAAATAACTTGTTAACAAACACAGTAATAAAGAAATAAATCAGTAACTTGGTGGTTACAAACAAGTGGTACCTTTTAATAACTGGCACAATTGTTTTGTTTTACTTGCGAACCTTTAAATAGCTAACAGTGGGGAGTGGGGGCTATAAGCATAGATGTAATTAAGGCATTTATCTAACTCTGGATAAAAATCAGTTGAGATATTGAACGGATTACTTTTACTTTTGGTTAACCAATATTGAACACTGATTGCTTGCAAAATTAAGTGTTTAACATTTAAACTGTTTAACTTTTTTTACCGGTTAAAAATATGCTAATTAACAAGTTACAGTAAAAGGTTAACTGGTTAATGATTTTGTAACCTGTTGCACCCCTACTTTAGGCAGATGCATTAAACCCGGTTTTCCCATAACAAGGCTAAAATCAATTAATTATTTCATTTGCTTGAAACATGGCCATTTATAATGTTCACCTTATATTAGAGATATTTTCTATGTACAATGCAATATCTCTACAACTTCATTTGCTCTGTCACATTTAACACATAGAATGGTAGACTGCTATATTCAAGATCAAGTTTTGACAACACATACATTTCTGGCAATGTTTCGCACACTCTTTGACTGTTCCACTGTAAACTCCTGTCGCAGCAGATTCCTCCATATATACAGTGTCGTGGTAACCTTTTGAAGGTCATGTTGTATGTTGCCTGGATGCTGTGAAATTATAAACAGTTTTAGTATTAAGTGCAATGAAACATCTGTCATTTTAATGACAAAGAACTTCAACAGGATCCTATGTTATGCAAAGGTACAGGAAGCAATTTAGGTCCTCACTTAGCAAGATACTGTTAATAATACTGTCGACATATACACTTAATTAATAGAGTATTCCTTACAATCGTAAATGAATTTGGTAAATTTCTTAACATAATTATGTACTAAGTTATCATCATAAATTAACCCATTTTTAGGGCTTAAACACAGTGAGGTTTGCATAACAAGATTGTTCACTCCTTACTACGAAATGCCCAAAAATCTAAATCACAATTTCTCTCCCAAAAGAGGGTCAGTGTATGATACCATGCAATAGAAACAAGGCTTTTTGTAAAACATGCATGCCCCCCATATGGGCTATTAGTTGTAGTAGCAGCCATTGTCTGAATACGTTTTTTGTCACTGTAAACAACGGTGGTGGTGGTGGTGGTGGTGGTGGTGCAACCTTAATTTCATTTTTGCCCGATGTTTATTGATACAATGCATTTCAAAAATGCAGTTAGCCTTACATTTGACAAAATTTAAATAAATTACAAGGGAGGCAAATGCTGTAACAAAAAGAACATGCATAAACGGTAGTTGTTTCCCTTGTTTAAACCATGCTAAATCCTTAAAATGCCTATTTCGAGTAACTGTGACCTTCACCTGTGACCTTGACCTTTGACCAAGTGACCTCAAAACAAATTTTTTAAATAAAATTCATTTTAATTATTAAATACTTACCTGTTATCGTATGCTTATACTTTCAAGGGGAAATAACTCATCCGGAATTTTAACTGGGAATCCGCCACCTCAATACCGTAATACAGGCCAGGTTAAACATAGTGCAATGCAACCTAGCCAAAAATCGGTAACCAACCCTCAATATTCTTTCAATATATATACAAAAATATTAATCGAATAGCGGGGTGGGAGGTGGGACTTACCGATAACAGGTAAGTATTTAATAATTAAAATGAATTTTATTTAAAAAATTTGTTTTAATGTCATAAATACTGACCTGTTATCGTATGCTGATTTTGCAGCTGCGGTGGGAAGGTTCGTATATATTTTCCCAACACAGTAGAACCCATAAACAGGGTTATCAGCTAATGATATCAAGTAATCTTCGTTAAAACGGTATTAATTATGACTTCTCGGACAGAGTAATATGTCTATGTCGTAAAGAAGACACTACCGTTAGTGAAACCACAACAAGCCCAAACGTATACAAATTGTATTGTTGGCACTTCAGAAAACGAAGATAAAAAGATGACAAGGTGGTCGGATTCCTCCAGTAAACAGCTTAGAGCACGTCAAAAAGTGGGGTGTGATTAATATATGCCCACAAAACAGACAGAGCTCTTAATTCATGCGGTCAGATCCTAAAAAGGAATGAATCCTTAGATAGGATAAGATTAACTTTCCTTAGTCGAGGTCTAACCCCGAGAAATAGAAGCCGCAGACACATCTCCCCCCCTTTTTTGGGGAAATGAAGAGTGTCTTTGAGAACCTCGAATGGACTTCTGACTTACACTGCTGAGATAGAACTTCAAAGCCCTGATTGCCCAAAGAAGTTTATCCTCATCTTCATGACTACCAGTTTAAGAAAACTTTGAAACTTGAAGGTAGAAGCCATATAGAGGACTTGATATTAAGCAAGGAATCCTGGCTGACACAACAAAGTGAAAACGACAATAGATCCAACTGGAATTGGTCGTATTCAACAGAAAAAGCATGAATTTCACTTCTCCGTATGGTAAAAGCCATAATAAGAAGGAAAACCGTCTTAAAATTATATTGGAACTGTTAATAAGCCTGATGAAAAAGGTTCATAGGGAGCTCATTAAGCATCCCAACATGTTACACAAGTCAAAACCGCTTAAGAAGGTAAAGGAACGAAAAACATAGTGTTGACGTTCCATAGTTTGGATCAGTTCCAAAATAGGTAAGACAGCACAGAGTTGCGATGACTTACACAAAACAAGGTATACGAAAGCATAATCTCTATCCTTTGATGAAGAAAAGAACAAATTTCTTATCATCAAGAAAAAGATGAGAAAAACCTCTATGTATCTAGCAGAGTGATTAAGGTAATAACTATGCTCTCAATTACCCAGTAAAAAAAGAATTTCCATAGAACCTTTATACAGTTCTGATGGAATTAATTATCCTTGCACAAGTAACAAGGATTGAAACTCTAACAGAAAAACGTTCTTCTGTAGAGATAACTAAAAGTTATTAATGGCCAGACATG
Organism: Dreissena polymorpha; assembly: GCF_020536995.1. Taxonomy (NCBI): domain Eukaryota; kingdom Metazoa; phylum Mollusca; class Bivalvia; order Myida; family Dreissenidae; genus Dreissena; species Dreissena polymorpha. The sequence goes on along the minus strand of NC_068358.1, from coordinate 99,008,352 downwards.
AAGTGGCACATGTTTGGATCAGTAAAAATATGTCTCAGTGAGATATGATATTTGACCTGTGAAGAAGTTTCCTGAAAATAATTGTACAGGAGACTTAAAAGGTCGTAGAACCATAATCCCATGGTTCATTAAGTACATTTCATGAAATTATGGCAAAAACTCAGTTATTGCAAAAACTCACCAAGAAGGCAAGATATTCCAGTTTATGTCAATGGACGAATGTATAACAATCGCACACCCTGCTGGATCGATTTCTGTGAACTGCATTGTTGACGTTGTTCAGCATACTGGTATACACTGCGATATACGATCGCATAACGCTAATAACTAGATGATAAACAACATTTTTTGATATACTATGTACACCATGCAACTCGTCTGCAACTTCACTGCCGCGCATGCGCAATTACATTATTGAACCCAACGGAAAAATAATTCGAAAGAAAGAACTGCAGGACAAAACGTCCAACAGGGCGTTGAGACGAACTGGTATGAGAAAGACGATAGAGAAAATTTGTTGTTCTTGCAAAGAACGAATAAGTTCCTGATTTCCAGTTACAAGGAGTGATAATATGATCACCTCCGTGTCTGTAAGTAAACCACGACCGATGTGTGATAGTTGAAACCATCACAAAGGAATCGTGAAAATGTGTTGTAAATGAAAAACAGCTAAAAAGAATTTTCGCTTTTCAAGATGTAGATGTGCAGGTGATATTCGTTAGGATACCACATAATTGAGAAAATCAAGATACGTTGTTCTATGTGATCGTCCATAACCTTATCTGCTCACATCTGTATAAGATGTAAGGAAGGTTGTGGTAGAATAAACTATATTCTTGCCAAGATAATCTCCTAGTCTAGACACCACTGAATAGTGGTAAATAATGACAAAAAGATGGAAATCTGTGTCATTAAATAATCCCGAGATTAATACAATTATCTTAAAAATAAAGCTGAAACGGACGTAAGAAAAGACGTCTCAGCAGAAGGACCGGTGACCGGACCGGTAAATACCGACCGGTGACCGGAACCATTTGTCAAGGATGGGTGGGCAAAGAAACCACGGCAAGCCGAACTTTCCCACTCCAAACACACTTGAAAATTGGTAGAATAGGACAGTGTTTAACACTTATAAGTTTATGACCTATCTACAGAATATAGCCTCTTCTTGAACCAATAACAGGCGCCTTTAAAATCCTGGATAATACAGGTCGCGAAGTCATCGATTTGCGAAGTACGTAAATATGATTGATAGTGGTACCTCCGGAATCGGAGGTGTGATGGCAGAAAAAGGTGAAAACCCTAGGGGTAACCTTAAGCGGGTCCACGCTTGCCGGTAGAATGCATGGAAGTCTTAAATTCTGACTTGATTAATCCATTTACTTCAAGACTTCTAACCGGGACGAATTCCGAAAGGAATACGACCAGTTATAGGAAGACGGCCTGTTATGGCCAGAAGTGTAATAGAAGAATAACTTTAAGATGAGGTCCCTCCAGATCCTAGGATCTAAGATCTGAGTTCAATAGGTCCTAAGCCATCTACAAGACTGTAGCCGCTATGCGGTCAATCTGATAGGCAATCCTATGTATCAGAACTCTTGTTGATTCCAGTAGCTAGAAAATATGCACTGCCGTAGGAGCAATAGAAAAGCAGAAGTCGATACAAATGTCGTCTTGCTAATCCTGCTAGCGTCATTAATGTGTCCCAACTGTTCCGTGACACTGACTGCAAAGCCTGTAGCCGACAGGTAAAGGCGGTTAAAACAATTCATCCTTCGGGTCTCGAACATAAATTAATAGAGGTCAAATAGTAATGTTCGACCTCAATGCTAGTCTCCGAGCCCACTTCAGCCGATCTATCTGCAAGACCAGTAGTCTGCATGTAGCCGGTTGAGATAGAAGTACAAATAACAGATATAGCATGATTTGGTAACCGTCGCCAGTAGAACATCAGTATTGAAAAACACAAAAAGTCATGTAGATTGTTGAATCCATAAAATATAGTATTCAATACAATCATAGCCAGGGGTATACAACTATGTTATGTAGACGATACCCGTGATACTAAAAATTGACCGATGAAAACACAGTGGAATACCGGTAATTGGTAAGTGGTGACCGAACCGGAACGGTCAATGACCGGTAACTGTAGCCCGGTGAACGGACCAGTCATAATATGACAGGTGACGTTACCAGTTAAAGACCGAAAAATGGTGGAATCCATATGGTCTGTTATCAATGTCAAGCACTGCTCGGAAAAGAAGATCATGCCAAAAAATCCAATCCGATGGCGATGAGACATCACTTATTCTGACCGGTGATCAGTGATCGGTGATATGACCGATGAATGGTGACCGATGTCCGGTGATCGGGACCGGTATAATATAACTGCGTCAGAATGGAAATATCTGGTGCAGAAGAATGACCATCCACGAAGTCATCTGATAATGTTAACCGGAAAACAACGGTAGATTATCAGTATTAATAGGCATAAGTGTCCTTGTAGTCGTAGTGGAGAAAAGAACAGCTTATCCCGAAGCCTGAATGTTAAACGAACTAGTGTTCGTATACAACTACGGCTCGGTGACTGCAACATGTGTGGATGCCATAAGAAGAACCATCACACGTGGAATGGAGACATGATATTCCTAAAGGAATAAAATGGAGAACGTCGATATGACCAGTAGGTTCATTAACGCCTACGTGAGAAGTGGCGACATCCATATAACTTCGATGCCGAAATATTGTTCGGCTACGCTGGAAATATTGTCTTCTACAATATTGTCTCCGTGAGCATTGACATGATCGCTTACGAGCGTATCAACGCCGAGAACTGCTCAATGAAGGAGAGGTATGTTCGATAACTATCCAGTGGTGCTCAATGCAGTCCGCTGATGTCTACGTGAAGGTTGACGACGTCCTCATTTCTGCGATGTCGAGATCTGGATCGGCCGAGATGTGGATCGGCTGCGATGAGACCGAGATCTTCTAGAATAACGTCTCCGTGAGTGACGACGTGATCGCTTACGAGAGCGGCGACGATGAGAACTGCTCGAAGAAGAAGAGCGTGTCCGATGTCTAATCCTTGATGAAGACGATGTATTCAACGAAGAATAGGAGAATAATTCAATGAAGAAGACCGAGTTCTTCTTCTTGACCGGTGACTGGTGTTATCCGTGGCAGGCCTAACTGATGACTGTTGACCGGTGACCGGAGCGGTGATCAATGACCGGACCGGTGACCGGACCGGACTGTTGACATGACCGGACCGGTGACATTACCGGACCGGTGACATGACCGGTGACTGGACCGGACCGGTGACATGACCGGTGATCAATGACCGGTGATCAATGACCGGACCAGACCGGTGACATGACTGGTGACCGGACCGGTGATCGGACCGGTGACATGACCGGTGACCGGACCGGACCGGTGATCAATGACCGGACCGGTGATCAATGACCAGACCGGTGACCGGACCGGACCGGTGACATGACCGGTGACCGGACTGGACCGGTGACCGGACCGGTGATCAATGACCGGACCGGTGACATGACCGGTGACCGGACCGGCCAGTCAGACGTCGATCAATGGTCCGTGATCAACGTCCCCGGTGACGTACCGGTCATATCATGACCAGTGTTGTCACCGGATAATGATCGTATGGCGGATGCCAAATGGTCCGGCATTGGTCGATGTCCTTGACCAATGCCATCGGGCAAAGACCGGCTGACGGGTGTCGCCATATGGTCTGATGTTGACCGACTGTCTAAGAGACTTAGCATAGTATGGTCGCGATCGTGCCCGATACCCGGTGACTGATACTGCAACTATCATCCATGATCTGCGAAGTCACCGGGTATTTATCCACTCTTGTTTCTGCGACCATCATGTAGTCGAATATATGAAAAACAAGAGCAAAGCATATTCAACCATAAACTGGTCACAGACCAGATTATCATACGGCACATAAAATCATTATTTGACCATAATGAAAATTATAATAATACTGCCGTAGATCATAAATTAAACAAAAGTTTAATTAAAAACAGATGAAAAATAAAATGACGATCAATTAGATTGTCATACGGAACGTTAAAATCATTATTGCACACAATGGCAAATGATAAACAATCTGTCAATAGAAGAACACGCTTTGCATGATCTCGTAACACATTAGAAGAACATGCTTTGCACGTTCTAGCAATGTATTAGAAGAGCACGTTTTGCACGTGGTCGTTCGCGCCTGAAAACACCCAGCATGGTAGAAATAAACCATTGTTCGATAAAAACAAGCATGGCTTACCTTTTACAAATGAAACAAAATCCATTAAATCCACACAAATTAATCCGAATGAGAAATAAAAAGATAAATAACACAATTTATCTATTCAAAACCCCAATCAACCAAGTGAAAAACAATATTTTTATTCAGAGCCGTAAAAGACACGTATACACCTGGTTGATCCGGAAAGAATATTGAGGGTTGGTTACCGATTTTTGGCTAGGTTGCATTGCACTATGTTTAACCTGGCCTGTATTACGGTATTGAGGTGGCGGATTCCCAGTTAAAATTCCGGATGAGTTATTTCCCCTTGGAAAGTATAAGCATACGATAACAGGTCAGTATTTATGACATTAAAATCAATAGGGGTCATCTGCGAGTCAGGGTCAATGTTTCTATGAAGTTTCATGATCCTAGGCCTAAGCGTTCTTGAGTTATCATCTGACAACCACCTGGTGGACGGACCGACAGACCGACAGACAGGTCGACCGACAGACAGACCGACCGACAGACAGACCGACCGACAGACAGACCGACATGAGCAAAGCAATATACCCCCTCTTCTTCGAAGGGGGGCATAAAATTAGAGCCTTGTTCCTGGAAAACTGGGCTTAATGCATGTGCGTAAAGTGTCATCCAAGAATAGAGCCTTGTTCTTGGAAAACTGGGCTTAATGCATGTACGTAAAGTGTCATCCAAGATTAGCATGTGCAGTACAAACACACTTTCCACCTAGACTGGATATTTGTTAAGAAGAGACTTCCTTTATTTTTTTTCCATAAAAGCGAAAGTGTGCAAACTGCACAGCACGCTGATCTTGGACGTAACTTTACGCACACGCAACTAGCCCATTTTTCTCAAACGCAACTTAAATCTAATACAATAAACTTTTTCAATGAGAACACATTACCACATCACGTTCCAGTTGGCACAATATGTCCGTGAACTGATCAAGGTCAAAGGTGACCAAGATGGCCGCCAGCGTGGTCTGCGTCTGCTGAAGCACCAATGGCAACCAGTTGCTGTGCAGACGTCCATCGAATACCAACTGCCTGTAGTCTATTCCCTGATTGACATTGGAGTATGAAACATTGACAGATGAACTGATATCTTTTGACACTAATGTTCTTTTGTCTTGTGTATTTTCTCTTTGTTGTGTATCAGAAATGTAAAAGACATCACGTAGAATTAAACTAAAATCCTTCATTCTTTTCACACTATCATCCTCATCACATGAAACTTTTTGGGTTTTGCTTTTTATTAAGTTTGTCTCGTTTGCTTTCCTTTTCCTATTTTCTCTTTTCTCATCTTTTTTGCTAACATGAGCATCTGAATCCTGACCGCAAACCCCAAATTGACTGGTTGCAGCATGTTTTGACTGTACATCTAGAAGGCTTGCTATGACTTGAACCAGTCTATTCCAGAAGTCTAGTTTGGTTCCCTGCTGCAGCACACCTGACAGGACTAACTGAAACCTGGCAGAGGTCTTCAGGAACCAGAGGGCTGACAGCAGTGCTTGAACGTTGGTCACATCCTGAAATTAACAAATTATGCCGTCTTATGATGGTTATTTTTTTCTTGCCAAGTTAACATGGGCTAATATATGGCAAAGGTATGGCTCAGACAGGAATTTAGAATTTTTTTGCAAGTAAATTTTACTTATGTCCTCCATCTGCTGTGTTGCCCTTTGAGGAATGAGAACGATGGCACATCCTCTGATGATGGTTCACATTTGTGTTATAACAAAATCTCTCAACATATGGCAATTATGGCTTGGAAAAAAACTGTCGAGTCATTTTAAAATGATAAAGTTATGGCTGAGAAAGATCTTTTGTACACACATCAGGCAGAGATGGAGGGTGTGACTGCTGTATGATTGCGTATTCAAAGTGAGGGCATATTAACAACTAAATATACCACTGAAGGTGAAGGGTATTAACCAAGATGAAAGCCAATATGCAATTTTGAATTTGATTATAGAATAGATTGTATGTAAATAGAGAAAAAAGTGAAGAAGAAGTTTGCAGGGCAGAACATTTTTGCATACCAACTTATAGAAGAAACAAACAATCTACAGACAACCCAACCAACATGGACTTTATTCTTCTCTAAACTGTGTCTGGGTATAAATGTCACAAAATACCTTTCAAAGCATACTCCAAAGAAGAAAGTAATGTTGTGTTGTTTTTTGTGTAAAAACAATAGGCAAGTACACAAGCTGCACACTCAAGCAATGACTTATGCAAACTTTCTAATATATCCTTAATTAACAGATTACTTCAGATCAGCCTTACTATTTGGCTGAAGACATACTGTTATACCAGCCATACTGTTATACCAGCCATACTGTTATACCAGCCATACTGTTATACCAACACTGCAAGCTGACTGAATAAAGCCAACATATAATCAACATGCTTATTGCCTATAGAGTTTATTCCCATACCAGATAACTCTGGAGGTTTTCGTGACACCATCTTGCCACACCTGGCCAGATCTGTTCCATGGAAACCTGCAGGGACTGCGCCTGGTGCACAGAGGTCATTACCGCGGTTACACAACGGACTAGCAAGGCTACATCGTCACTATGTGATGACTGGCCCAAGTCGCCAGATTTCTTTAGAACAATTTCAGCCAGACACTCGAACACCTGTCTACAGGGTGATTGTATCGCATCCGAGATTTTTGGTTGGTTCCATACCTGAAATTTAGTCAATAACTTACTCTCACTCCTATAATATCCCTTGAGGACAAGAAAATGTTGCAAGCCCTCCTAAATGAACCAGTTATTTTAATTGGTATGAAAAGAAGAGGATTATTTCCAAACATAGGAGAGAAGTTGTAGTTTACTAAATGTTCAAAAAGTAGCCTGGTGATAAAACAATTTTTGCCAAAGTAAGCAGGTGAGTTTCTCGCTTCTTGGGTCTTTATGAAACGCTTGATGACCCTGAGATCTAATCACGTCTGGTTCAAATTTTACCAGTGCAGGTCTTACAGGCTTATGTTTATTTCTATCACTGGAAATTACCGTGCTATCATCATTGTAGGTACGGCTGGAATTCTTCAATTAAAGACAGTTCTTCCTCAATAACATGACTGCGATTGGCATATAAATATGAATGCAAGCATTTTTGATAAGATCAAGAAATTGAATGCTTCATCCTTATACACCAAGTGCAGTCAATATTGTATTCAGAGACCACTCAAGGAAGTAACCAAAAGTCGTACATAAAATAATAATTTCGGTAGACCTTCCATATTAAATCTCTCCTTTTAAATGTCTCCTTTTGCGACAATTATTTAAACTTTTTAAATCAAATGAATCTAAATATAAACAAGAGCACCGCCTTGTGGGTGCAGACCGCTCATCTATTTTCTTTTTAAAGGTGAAGGGACTCTCATTTTCAATCACAAAAGAGGGAGGGGTGGAGTGAAGAGGGGTGTATAGTGTGGGGTTGTGGACATTTATTACATTATCTTCCAAAAAAGCGAAAAAAAAACAAAAACAAAAACGGGGGGGGGGGGGGGGGGGGGGGGGGCGGGCGGGTGGGGGGGGGGGGGGAAGGGCGATGGGGGGGGGGGGGGTGATTTTTTGGGTGGGATGGTTGGACGGTATTTCAAACATAACCGTTTAAAAAAAAAAAATGGGGGGGGGTGGGGTATAGTGTGAGGGTGTGGTGGTAATATTGTGAGATGATCTTAAAAAAAAATAAAATAAAAAAAATAAAAAATTGGGAGGGGGGGGGGGTGGGGGGGGGTATAGTATGAGGGTGTGGTGGTCATTTGTGAGATGATCTTAAAAAAAAAAAAAAATAGGGGGGGGGGAGGGGGAGGTGGGGGGAGGGGGGGGAGGGGGGTGAGGGCACGGGGGACAGTTTGGGTGGAGTCTATTGTGGTATGTCAGGTAAGAGTAGTTTCGTCAAAGTATCAATCAAATCTAATCATAAATAAAGAAGTTATGGCAATTTTAGCAAAATTTAATAATTTGACCTTGAGAGTCAAGGTCATTCAAAGGTCAAGGTAAAATTCAACTTGCCAGGTACAGTAACCTCATGATAGCATGAAAGCATTTGAAGTTTGAAAGCAATAGCCTTGATACTTAAGAAGTAAAGTGGATCGAAACACAAAATTTAACCATATATTAAAAGTTACTTAGTCAAAAAAGGGCCATAATTCCGTAACAATGACAACCAGAGTTATGCAACTTGTCCTTTAACTGTACCCTTATGATAGTTTTTGAGTGTTCCAAGTATGAAAGCAATATCTATGAGACTTTAGGGGTAAAGTGGACCAAAACATAAATCTTAACCAAATTTTCAATTTTCTAAGTATAAAGGGCCCATAATTCCGTCCAAATGCCAGTCAGAGTTACATAACTTTGCCTGCACGGTCCCCTTATGATAGTTAATAAGTGTTGCAAGTATGAAAGCAATAGCTTTGATACTGTAGGAATAAAGTGGACCTAAACACAAAACTTAATCAAATTTTCAATTTTCTAAGTATAAAAAGGGCACATAATTCTGTCAAAATGCCAGTCAGAGTTACATTACTTTGCCTGCACAGTCCCCTTATGAAAGTTAGTAAGTGTTGCAAGTATGAAAGCAATAGCTTTGATGCTTAAGGAATAAAATGGACCTAAACACAAAACTTAACCAAAATTTTCTAAGTATAAAAAGGGCACATAATTCTGTCAAAATGCATGCCAGAGTTATCTAACTTTGCCTGCCCAGTCCCCTCATGATAGTAAGTAAGTGTAACAAGTTTGAATGCAATAGCATTGATACTCACTGAGAAAAGCAGTGCCCCAGATAAGCTGCGTATCTGCGTCTTTCAACCTATTAAATTGCTTAAAAACGCAAAGAAACACAATATCATGCGTATTTAAAACGCAAAAGGTTTTACTTATACGCAAATTCGTCAAATTTGATGCGTACAATACAATAGCTTCGATCGAAAATGCTTTGCTCATTTTCGGTATTTTCTCTTTGGAATTATTATCGTAATGGGGCGACGCTTTCATTCAGCATGCGCCTGGATGACGGAGCAGGAAAAGTCAAAGTTATCCAAATTCTGCGGTCTGGATTTTAATTGTTAAATAAAGCGTCCGACCAAATTATTGACGACGACATACATACGTTTTAAATCTGACTTAATCCGTCGTTCATTGTGCATGTCTTTGTAAAGCGTCTGTACTTTCAGCTTCTATTACGGTGCGAAATAAAAAGTCTAAGAGGGGTCGAAAGATGTCCGCGATTGTTGCGCCAAAATATCAGTCGATCGCAAACGTTTTCGAACCAAGAAAGCAAAAGCCCATAAGTGCCGATTCATTCGTGTTATCATTTTTTTAGTTAAACGTTTATATTATGCACAGTTTCAAAGATATAAGATGTTATGAAACATCAGTTTATTAAAGTAAATGTTGAAACAGTTTTATTGAATCAATACAAGTGTGCAGCTTCAACAGAAGTAAAGCGGCACTTGTTTTATGGTATGCATTTTTATATCTCATTTCACCCTATTTCAAGAATGAAATCACCCTATTTATCTAAATCAATGGGTGAAAACCCTAATTCCCAAATAATAATCTGGGGCACTGGAAAAGTGGACCTAAACGCAAAACTTAACCAATATTTTCAATTTTCTAAGTATAAAAAGGGCACATAATTCTGTCAAAATGCATGCCAGAGTTATCTAACTTTGCCTGCCCAGTCCCCTCATGATAGTAAGTAAGTGTACCAAGTTTGAATGCAATAGCATTGATACTTTCTGAGAAAAGTGGACCAAACGCAAAACTTAACCGGACGCCAACGCCAAGGTGATGACAATAGCTCATAATTTTTTTTCAAAAAATAGATGAGCTAATAAAAAAGGAATACAAATAATGTTTTTCTTAAAGTGTTTTACTATTTCCTCTTTTTTATTATTCGCAAAAGGCGTAAATTTCACAATTTTGGCGAAGAAATCTTTGTTGTTTTTTTTAAATGCCTGGCAAACGTTGTTTTCCAGTTTAGTGCCGTCCCTGTGTCATTGAACAAATAAATTTGATATGGGCCGTACTGTGAAAAGCAGGTTTAATGCATATGCGTAAAGTGTTTTCCATGATTAGCCTGTGCAGTTCACACAGGCTAATCAGGGACGACACATTTTGCCTAGACATGATTTTTGCTAAGAGACTTTCTTGAAACGAAATTTATCATGTATCGGAAAGTGTCCTCCCTGATTAGCCTGTGTGGACTGCATAGGCAAATCTGGGACGACAGTTTATGCACATGCCCTAAACCCCTTTTCACAGAGGACAACCCATATTCAGTCTGCATCAACAAAGGTAAAAAACGGTCAAGGAGACAAAGGAAAATAAAACAAGGTGAAAACCTTAATGCTATCAGCTTAGATATACAAATCACACTAATTGTCCCTTAATAGTCAACAGATCATCCATTTTACCCCCAAATGGTCGCTCAATCCAAGATTTTGTCATTAAAAAAACATTAAAATCATCAACTGCCGGTCGTGAAAGACAAAAGTAGCTTAATACAATATCAAGATAGAGTGACAACTTTCCCGGGGGAGAGGGGTATAATCAAAGTGGTTGCATAAGACAAAGGTTGCTTAATTTAAGTGGCTGCAGGCACAAGATTGACTGTACTTAAAGCTGCAAGTGTTATTCTAATACCATCAGCAAATGTACAGTGACTTATACAGTATGCAAAATTAACACAACAGTGAAAACTTATTACACAAACTTGTTTACATGACTTAAATTCTGAAACATTTAAATGCAAACAAATGAGCTTCTGCAAATGCACAGGCTATCATGGATAACACTTTATGAAACTTTTGCTTTAAACAAAGTTTCTTCTTGCCTGTACAGGCTAATCTGGGATGACACTTAAGGCACAGACATTAGGCCCAGTTTCCCAACATCAAGGTTCCAATGATACAAAGCTATACAGTTACATACAATACAAGCATTTGTGTACCTTGCAAATCTCTTGAAGGATATACAATGTCACACTAAGTGTTCCAACATCTGATTGTTTTTCCAAGGATGTCCCCAGCTAAAAATAAGACCATAGTAAATAATAATATTCTAACATTAAATGGAAAAGTAGTTCCAAACTATAGTTGTACTACTACAGTTCAACTGAAAAATGAATGGATTCTTAACTATCTAGTATCTTTATTACATTTACTTACTTATATTTTAATACAGAATTTCCTTAAATAAGAACCAACATAGTGGCAATATTTGACAATCATATAGGTGTAAAATACTTAATTAAAACTAATATTTCACTTGTACCACATTAAAATTTGATTGACTGAAGAAACAATATTGAAGACAGAACACAATAAGAACTCCATTTCCAAATACATCTCAAATATGATCAGGTAAGCTGACCTGTTTGACCACCCCTGGCAGGCGTTTCAGTACGGTATTTTCTTGTACCATCATCTGACAGGAAACCTCAGCCAACAACTGTAGTCTCCCACGTCTCTCTGGCCACTAAAAACACAATTAGCAATAGCAACTGTAAAATCAATTGAATTTACACTGAATACATTTTGTGAAAATGCAGTCAAGGAAATAAGGATATATTTTTGTTGGCTTAAATTTAATGTCACACAAGCAAAGTAAACTAAGTAAAATAGAAAAAAGTCTAAAGAATATTTATGTAAAATTTTTTTTTTTATTTATTTGTGAAAATATCAATTTCTATGAACAGTTAATATTAAAATCTATATTCAAATGAAAGCCAAAGCTTTGTCGCACACATGACTTATACACTCGTACTGTACCGCACTGTTCAAGGGAAATTAACTCAGGAACGTTTGTTTCACTGGGGATGTACAAGTCTTGCATCTCTACACTTCATGGTGATGACATATATTATTTGAACTTTCAATTTAGAAACTTGAGAAATGTGAAAGTAAAAACATATAGCATTTTATGCACACAAATTGACAGACAGTATGACTCTATATATCCACTTCAAACTTCATTTGCTGGTATATAATAACTAAATACCTCAGAATATCAAAATTTAACCTCAATTTGGGCTCATGATAAAAAATTCTAAGATACCATTTATAAAGTACAACTAGCATTTCAAAGAAATTGTACCTGTGCTGCAGTGTTTATGCAGTGTTCAATCCACGTTAGGAAACTCTGTACATCCACTAATTGGTAGAATGGTAGCTTTACGCAGCCAGATAGCATACCAGTCAGCAGCTCTAAACTAAGATTCTGTAAACCAGTCACTTTCTCAGGCTGTAAAGGTGACAAAAATATAGCAAGTGTTCATTGTTTTGACGATAAATTCTTTAATCATATACATGTTAAGCATCTTACTAAAAAAGGCTTATCATTCCATGAAATAAAGAGCGAATGAAAAAAATGTAATATGCTACTCGATGGTTTTCCGCTCACATATAACAATTCAAGCTGGACTACTTTTTCCTTATGTCCTAATTACAAAGCAGACAAATTAATTTACTGTTCTGTATCACCATAAACAAATGAGATATTTTCACAAATATAGTTGTGAGAGTGTCTATAATAAAAGGAATATTACACCAGTCAATTATTTCAATAATATGTATCTGTCTCGTGGCTATCGCTACTTCCTATCACACATCGGGTTTCGCCTCCACTGATACATATTCTTAAAACAATTTACAATCTGTATGATTTCATGAAATTGTCTTCATGATGGTGTACAAAAATGAGATCTGAAAGGTTAACCAATGTAATTGATTTGATTTTGGTTTTGTTGGTCAGTAATAAGGACTAAACTATATCTCCTACAGGTTCAAACACCATGTTACATATCAATTTCATAAAAATCACCAGTATTAAATACAAAGTCTTAGCTTATTTGACAGAATACTATCTATCCTGAGTGCAGATGCACTTATACTATTACCAGTACACCAGAAGAACTTGTGACAACTTGAATAGCAAACAAGCCAATCAGAATCCTGGTCTGGTCACATGGCCAAAGTTCATCCAATGGGAACTTCTTCAAAATCTGAAAAAGCACTTTTCAGAGTTATTTTCTGTAATCATTGTGAAGTCTGAATGGAAATGCAAACGTCAGAAAAGAGAAGTATATTTCAAATGACAAAACAAGTTCACATTAACCCAGTTTTAGAGTTAACTGCATCCCCCCATAAAACTGGTGAAAAACAAGCAAACAAACCTACTTGACAACATGTTTCAACGTGAGACCAGTCAGGCTTGGCAGACAATTGGCCACGCGATGACATCAGCTTCTGAAGCTGGTTTGCTGCTGCTGTAAGCCTTCCCAAGCTCTCACTGCAAAGTCAAATGAGCCACTTAAAGCAAAATGAGTCAAATGAAATATGCAGAAATCTACAAATGATAAAAAAATCATGCGTAACTTTCAAGTGGACAAGGTAGCACCTGACCAGACTGCCCTAAAGAGTTGGCCTGGAGCAACGCTGGCCCATATTGCAAAAAAACCATTATTGCATGGCCTAAATGTATCAGTGAAACACATTCATAAAACTGTACATTTGTTGTTTATTAAAATGTAAGAAACACAGGTGGTTACAATCACTTCATAAAGATAAACTGTTAATTAGAATGTGATATACACACCTCTTGTAAGTGACTACCTTCCCGCACTGCGATTTATTGTGGACACACTTTAAACAAGAGCTGTCAGAGGACAGCGCGCTCGACTATTCGAGTGCTTGACAGTATAACGTAAGCCATCATGGGGAAATGGTTCATATTCAATAATTTATTAGACAATATTTCAAATGTCAAAGTATTAATAAAATCTGATCATAAATAAAGATGTAATGGCAATTTAAGCAAAATGTTCAATTATCTAAGTATAAAAGGGGCCATAATTCTGTCAAAATGCTTGATACAGCTTTCTGCTCTTGTTTATAGGTTGGGGTCATGATGGCAAACAAGTATGCAAAATATGAAAGCAATATGTGAAAGGACATTGGAAATTTTTTGGGTAGTACGCAAACTTTAACAATTGCTGCTTATTCTAAGTAGAAAAGGGACCATAATTATTACAAAATGCTTCACAGAGTTGTCTGCTCTTGTTTATAGGTTGGGGTCATGATGGTAAACAAGAATGCAAAATATGAAAGCAATATGTCAAAGGACACAGGAAATACTTGGGGTAGTATGCAAACTTTAACATAGATTTATCAATAATATGCATATTCTAAGTATAAAAGGGGCCATAATTCTGTCAAAATGCTTGATACAGTTGTCTGCTCTTGTTTATAGATTGGGGTCATGATGTTAAACAAGTATGCAAAATATGAAAGCAATATGTCGAGGGACATTGAAAATATTTGGGGTAGTACGCAAACTTTAACAATTGAACGCAAACGCCAACGGACACGGGAACGGCAAAGCTGGGGTGAGTAGGATAGCTCCATTATATATATTTCAGATATAATAGTCGAGCTAAAAACACAGCAGAAATGACTGATAAATTCAATGCCCAAACTCAATTTTCCTGCGTAAATCAGAAATCCATGAATATCATTTGGCAACACAATGGTCATTTAAAAAACACATGCAATATTATTTCCAACAAAGAAATATGATTTGACAGTAATCTCTACGGTACCCAACCTGTTCATGTCTTGAGCCCATGGGGTCTCAACGCTGCAGATTTCTGTCAGCAACGTTATTAAACATTCTCCACTCTTGCCTACTCTCATCTTCTTTGTTCTGTTGATTGAAATATGCCAAAAGTACTTCAAATAGCTTGCATGTAGAAAAGACACTTACATTCAATTATTTTTAGACAATTACAACTTGCATGAAACACTTTTGAACAGTTGAAAATATTTAAGTAATATCAAAAAACAGAAGTGTACCACAAAACATAATATAAGCAGCAATGATATTTATACCATAGAAGTGCTCAATGTGTTTTCAAATAGACTTCAACTTACTTGTTAACATTCTCTGGTACAAAGCAATCTCTGCAATGTTTCCAAAGTACTGTGATGACCTTATTCAACAGGTTTCCAAGGTCACACACAAAGGGGGACTCTAGAAACTGCCATGTCACTGACAGAAATGTCATCATACCCCTGTAAATAATTACATGAGCTCTGGGAAAATGGGGCTAAATGCATGTTTATACATGTCTAAGATCTTGTATTCATTTTTATCACATGTCATACCCTGTTTCCCATGTAATATAACCATTACGTATATTTTTATCCTACACATAAGTAATATACTTTTTAAGCGTTTTCATTGGCTTATTTTCGTTCGATTGACCAATCGCATTTTGTTATTTTGCTGGAATGACCTTGAAACTTCAACTGACATCACGAAATGCAAACAACATTTGGGATTCATCATTATGTTTGCGTAGATATTTATTTAAGTTGCTTATTTAAAAGCATGTGATAAACAAGACTATTGACAAGCAATATATGTCCCCTACTGACTCCACCATTGTCAGATTATTTTTTTTAATTATTTGTTGCCATAGCAACCAGAATTTTTGACGTAGGAATAAAATGAAATGACGTGCATAATGTCCATATTGCCATCCATCTATATTTCAAGTTTCATGAAAAAATATGAAGAACTTTTATAGTCATCACTAAGGCTGCAACGGGTACCCGAAATATCCGATGATATCGGATCCTACTTCAGATTCGTGGGTACGGATCCACCCCTGGAAATTTCGGTTCCGAATATTTATTTTTATAGCTGTATCTAACCTAGCGCTGTTTTCACGAGTATTGTTTTTTATACAGACTGGTTCCATTTAAAAGATAAAAAAACGTATAATTGTCGATTTTTGACAGTCAAATAGTAAACTGGTTCCCCGTTGAATATAACCGTTGACTAAAATATAGAGAGTAACGATAGATAAGGGGAGGTAACCAATCTAGTCAAATAGCAGATCATTCGAGATCCTTCTGCTTTTATTGTATAAGAGTGTCATTTGCGACAAAGCAAAACTTATTCGAAATCATGGAGGATTTACACATTACAAATGCAATTCATAATGGCAATAAGTAAGTTTTCAATCCTTATTGTCTTTCTGAGTTGTATTAAAAACAAGGGTAGTTGATCTAGTGTGTCTGGAATGTTATGTTATTCAGGTTAATTTTGCATAATTTCGCGAACTGTCCAATTGAGTTCCTGCATCATGTAAATTGTAATGTCTTGAAAGCATCATCTACTAAGTTTAAATGCTATCTTGTGATGCAAGGAACCTCAGTGCCCAGTGAGAGAAACTTCTGCACAGCAGGAGATCTCGCCAGTGCTCATAGGGCTTGCCTGGACACGGACAATGTTGAAATGCTAATTTTTGTGAAAACAAACATAAACTGTATGAACAGTGAAAAGCATATGTTAACAAACAAACTATTAAGTGAATAATTGTTAAGGTTTCGTTTTTTTTGACATTGCTACAATGTTAAACGAGAACTTTGTTATGGTTTTTTTTGTTAATAAATGTTTAATGTTTTTAGTCAAAGTATGCTTCTAAAACCATTGATTTCTTTAATTTAGACAGAAACTTCTAATTTTCTCTTATATGCGGGATCCGGATCCAAAAAACTGTAAGAAACTATATTTGGATTCGGATTCAAATCCAAACAAATTTTTTGGATTCGTTGCAGCCCTAGTCATCGCAGGATCCAGAAAAGTGTGACAGACTGACTGACGGACTGACAGACAGAGCACAAACCATAAGTCCCCTCCTATGAAACCGGTAGGGGACAAAAAGATCTATCACTCATTGTCATTTCATAACATATTTTATTAAACTCGTCCAGGAAATTTGTTAGTAAGCTCGCCAAAAGCTCCTGAAAATTCCTGAACTCGTTTACTTAAATATGGTATGATATGACAACTCGTGCCAGATCCTATATATATCTTGAAATGTCATACGAAAATGGGTCTTGTGCCAAATGAGGCCATAGTAACTCCATCCAACTATATGCATATCCACAAAGACCAGTCAGCAGATACCCTGTCTGCTTATGACCCTGAAACCATGCATGACTTCATACAGCACTTATCCTCACCAGACTGGGCAAATACACTGGTCTGGAGTTACCCTGCCACCAAACGGCATAAGGCCCATTTTCTCAAGACATGGGTCAAATACCCGATCTCAAACTTTGTTAGTAATTGCATAATAAAAGGCATCAACTCTCATTCAAATTTTGGCCATTATTAAGCAAATAACTTTCACATACTCTGGGCTGTGTGTTGTTGTTGTGAGCAAGCACTGTACAACCCTATCAGCAATATCCCGCCTCTGTTGCTCAGACAACACGCAGTTCAGTGAGGCCAGGTTGTCGAGAAGAAGGGACCAGCTAGCCAGGGCATGGGTCTCCTTGGTGACATGCTCCATCTACAGACATGGACGAATAAACATAGGCTAGGATGAAAACAGATCCATTAACACAATTTTGACTCGGGAATCAGTAATATTTCAAAACAGAATCCAACAGAAAATAAGGAATAATAATCGGTTGAGGGCATTCTGTTCATACCTCACAAAGTTTGTATTACAAGCATAACATGTCCTGGTTATTGGTATAAATGAATAAATTGACACAATAATATCTGATAGATAAAAATGAACAATTTAGAAAAGAATACAAGAAATATGGGACAAAAAAACATTTGTGTGGAAAGAAGTTACAAATCTAACCATAGGGTAACAAAGAGTGCTTTTAAACAAGAGCACTGCATAACAGGTGCCACGCTCGGCTGCAGGTGCAGTTTTGTATAAATGAAAGCTTGTCAGATTTTTTTTAAGAGGCCACAGTGACCTTGATCTTTGACCTAGTGACCCAAAAATGGGTGTGGAATATAGAACTCATCACGGTGCATCTACATATACATTTTCAAAGTTGTAGGTGGAAGCACTTTGATTTTAGAGCAAAATGTCAAGGTTTTAGCACAACGCAGACGTCGGACGGCATGACGAGCCGGCTATGACAATAACTTGGTTTTTCTGCGAAAACAGCCAAGCTAGAAATGAATTTTTATTTTTAGCTACATTTATGTTGTGCATTGAAGCAGAACAATCTGCACATGTTTGACAGAGGCTATTTTGTGTGCAATAAAGCAGAACCTTTCATTAAGTTTAGAAGAGGACATAATCCTTTCTGTGCAATAAGTTACATACCTTACCAAATGATAGGGTTTGAAAAGAAAGTAGTTTGACACATTTTTATTTTTTTTGCTAATGGCAGCCATATTGTTCAAGGATTCTCAAACTACCATTTGTGTGCCTATGGATAGGCACACCAAATATGAATGTTAGATATGAAGCAACATTGAAGATATGAGCATTTTTCGAAACCCAAACGCAAAGTGTGACGGATAGACGAACGGACTGACAGACTGACAGTTTGATCACTATATGCCCTCCTTTGGGGGCATACAAATACAAAATGTTTAAGCCAATTTGTAAACAATTGCTTAATGCCTGCCCGTCCAAATGCCTGTTTCTTTTTCACTTACCATCAAGCAGAAACTTTATATATCAAAATCAGGCTTAAAATGAAAAATGAAATGATAAGTTTAATAAATATCCATACTGGTACCTTTCCACTCCAATAAGTGTCCATTTCCGTAATAATGAATGCATCACTGAAGTTGAAAAGTTTTGCTATGGTTTCAGACACACTGGCCCAATCAGATTGCTTTCTATGCAGAACTAGGGCCCTGACTTTCTGTATGACAAGCATGTCCTGCAAATAGTAATTCATGTGAGCCTCTTTCTTGCATCAAGTCCAGTTTGTCAAGAGTGTGGCTGATATATAGGCCTTACTCTGTGAAAATGGGGTTTAATGCATGTGCCTACAGGCTAATTAGGGACAACACTTTACGTCTAAACTGGAGTTTCGCTAAGAAGAAACTTCATTAAAAAAGAAACACAATAAAAGCAGAAAGTTTAGTCCCTGATTAGCAGTCCACACAGTCTAACTTTACGCACGTGCATCATGTCAAGAGCGTGGCTGATATATATGGGCCTTGTTCTGTGAAAAGGGGGTTTGATGCATGTGCGTAACGTTTCGTCCCAGGTTAGCCTGTGCAGTACGTAAAGGCTAATCAGAGACAACACTTTCCGCATAAACTGCATTTTTGCTAAGAATAGACTTTCTTGAAACGAAAAATATCATAACAGCTGAAAGTATCATCCATGATCTGGGACAATATTTTCTGCACATGCATTAAACCCCCCTTGTCACAGAGCACAGCCAATACATTTTGACATGATTTGAGCCCCACCTGCTGGCTTTGACATTTAAAGCAAAATACATGGCAACAAATTAGTTTTTTTTCAAGGCATGAATATTTAGGAAAATGATATTATACTGATTGTTTATCTGTTAAATTCTGTTACTTGACACAACTACACAAAATTAATTAAAATCAAGCAAAAGAGTACTGAATATGGAGAAATATATGTGTTAACAATCTGTAACACACAATGCATCCATGGCCACTGTTGCATTGTTGTCCCAAAGGTACAGAAAAAATTTGAAATTGATTTCTTAATAAACTACAACAACAAAACTGCAATCAGAAGGCTTTGGCAATAGGTTTACAAATAAATAAAGGATGATAACTGCATGACAAAGAATCCAGTCTTGAAACATTAACAATATGTATTGTAGCATTTGGAGAGATTTAATCTGTCAAATTTTCACACAACTTTCATTAAAGGTACAGGAAAAATGCCCACATTTGGTTCTATATGTAATTTTTAAGCAGATTTCCACACCTAAACACAGACCCTAAGTTTAAGGTCAAGGTCAAAGGGTCAAAAATTGTGTGCACATGGAAAGGCCTTGTCCATATACACATGCATACCAAATTTGAAGGTTACATCTGAAGCGACATAGAAGTTATGAGCATTATTCGAAACCTAAACGCAAAAGTGTGACGGACAGACGGACAGTGTGATCACTATATGCCCTCCTTCAGGGGCATAAAAACATAATATTCAAAACCCTGAGAATATGCACTGTATCACTTGCAGATAATTATTAAGTAAAACTTTGCTTAAAATTGAATCCAAATATAAGAGTTGTACACCAAAGCTTTCATGTCATTTTAACAAACAGCAGTAAGTCCTAAAAAATAACTCAATCGCAAAACCTTGGAGAAAATTATTGAGTAATTTTGCCAAAACTTGCTTGCAAAATGTAGGAGGAGATGCGCAAATAAGAGTGTGATGAACATACCCATGTGCAGCATACACGCACACGGACGCCTACCATTTCTATATCCCTACACATTTTGAAAAGGGATAATTAATGTGGTATATTGTATACATCATTTTTTTCATCCTAGATCCCAATTAAGTGATTAATGTAGACATTAGGAAAATATGGTTTGATGTTAGAAATCTTTCAACTAACCCAAATATACAACAGTTGTGGCTCTCCTTTCTTCACAATCTTCTTATGCAATTTCAGCCAATCAAATGTCTCCATGTATGGATGCAGAAGAGACAAATCATTTGGATGCGAAACTAGCCCGCTCTGGAAGTTGCTAGCTCTGAACTGCTTGTAGAATGAGAGCAGCAGACACACCTCACCCCAGCCCAGAGACAACAACAACGTGTGAACCAGTCTGGACAGGTCAAGCTGATGGTAAAATACTGTATGTGAGTTGTGCTCTCGTAAAACTGGGCATAATGCATGTGTGTAAAGTGTCAATTCAAATTAGCCTGTGCAGTCCTCAAAGGCTAATCAGAGATGACATTTTCAACTTTTATGGAATTTTTATATAAAGGCAGCCTCTTCTAAATGGACTGTGAGGACTGCACAGGCTAATCTTGGAAGATACTGTACACTCATGCATTATGCCACGTTTTCCCAGCACGCGGATCAAATTAATGTCACAAATAACACAATCATGAAACAAGACGGCCTGAAAGGCCCAAAGTTGCTCACCTGATATACAAAAGAACTTGCCTGTTCTGTGCAGCCCAAGATATTATAGGAGAGGTTTACAGGGTAGCCAATATGCTAAAAATAGAATAACTGATAAGCACTGCCCATAGCAACCGTTGCTGGTCGGACAATCATTGTTGATCTCTGTGTGTACAACCTTCTTAACCACTATAGATTTATACATGTTTGAGTATGGAGTTGCCATCTACTTCGTTTAAAAAACATCCTGGTGGGACAAAACATTGCTGTTATGGACTATGTAATAGTGACTCAAGGTATAGTGACAGAGATTACATGGAAGGTGTTTATTTCATACCTTTTCCAAAACCAAAAACAAATGAAGAAAAGTGTAACAGGTGGTTAAGTGCATGTGGTCGAAAAGACTTTACAGCAAGTAATGTAAAAAAGTGGACTTACATATGCAGTAAGAATTTTAATGGAGGTAAAGGACCGACAGAGAATCATCCAGATCCTATCCCTGCCACATGTACACCACAACAGGTATGAACATTATGTATGAAAATAAGTGTGTGTATTGTATAAAATGTTATGAATCAATCAGATATAAATATAATTATAGGTATGACTGTGAGATCATGTATTCATCAGTAGGAAATATCTTTTAATAGCAAGATACGCTTAATAATTAGTAATAAAATTGTTTGGTACATACTATTTACAAACAAAGCATTTACTGTCATAGGTTGAGAAGTATTCTCGAAAACGAAAGGCACCAACACCAAGGGCGGCACCTGTATCTAAGAAGACTTTATTTGAAGTATCCGAGGCACTACTTCAGCTACAGGATAATCCATTGCAGAAAACAAACCCTGATGTGGTATCCCCACAATTACAGACTGCTCAAATTGATCAAATAATTGAACAGGTAAATAATATTATAATTATTATTTTGAAATATTATATATATATCAGTAATTATATACTCAAATGATAACGTTTTCATTGTTAAAGTAGATCATTTTGC
The DNA here is from genome assembly GCF_020536995.1 of Dreissena polymorpha. Lineage (NCBI taxonomy): Eukaryota > Metazoa > Mollusca > Bivalvia > Myida > Dreissenidae > Dreissena > Dreissena polymorpha. The sequence goes on along the minus strand of NC_068358.1, from coordinate 98,986,123 downwards.
TTTATTGAATCAAAACACACATGTTTTTATTATATAAGTGAAAGTAGATCATTTTGCATTATTGAATCAAAACACATGTGCCTTCATTATATATTTCTGCAGATAAAACTCTGAATGGCTATTTGAATGATTTCTTATCTAATTTCAGCCAGATGTGTTTAATGACCAGGAGATGTACACTGCCTCAAAGTTATTATCAACAGATGATAAAGGAACCCAAACACAATTTACCTGCAGTGATCAGCTTTTTAATAAAATAGAAAGGCGCATTCTAAGCAATAGATCCTCAATAGCTGTGAGCCCAAAAAAGAAAAGAAGTTCAATTAAACAGACAAAACAGGATACTAGAATGTCATGTGAACAGCTACTAACTGATGCCAAGTTATTTATATTTTACACAGGCATTACCCCGAATCAGTTTAATCATTTATACAAGTCCCTCGGCGAGTCGGTACATAAATTGAAATACTGGCATGGACCAAACAAAAAAAGAAAAACAATAACGAAAATCACGCCTGATAACCAACTGCTTCTTACTGTCATGAAACTTAGACATGCATTTCCAAACAAAGATTTGGCTTACAGATTTGGGATAGGCGCAAGTATGGTTTCAAGCATTTTCATCACATGGGTTCAGTTTTTATATAAGACTACAGAACCATTAATGAAAAGTATGTTCCCATCAAAAGAGCTGATACGTGAGCATTTACCGTCTTCATTTAGGTCATTCAAAAATGCTCGAATAATTATTGACTGTTTTGAAATATTTGTGCAATCATCAAGCGACTTTGCAGAACAAGGGAACATGTATTCGTCATATAAAAACCATACAACATTAAAATGTCTGGTGGGCATTGCTCCTACCGGTGCCATTACATTTTTATCGGACGTATATGAAAGGAGTAAAAGTGATAGAGATATTGTAATTGACTCCAAGTTTGCAGAAATTTTAGAACCAGGGGATTTAGTTTTAGCAGACCGAGGGTTCCTCATTAAAGACATTCTTCAAAAGAACGGAGTTGAACTGAACATCCCTCCATTTTTAAGCGGTCGAGATAGGCTGACCCCACAAGAGGAAATTCTTACCAAAAGAATTGCAAGAGTAAGAATACACGTGGAACGTGCAATTGAACGAATGAAAATATTCAAGATAATTGGTGCAACTTTGCCATTAAGTTTCAAGCCAATGGCCACACAGATTGTAAAGATAGTAGGATTTCTTGTTAACTATCAGGCGCCTTTGGTGAACTAGTGTGGAAGAAATGAAAATATTATTGTTGGATGTGCGACAAAAGAGAAATTTATTAAATCATAAGTAGAACAAACACTGTTTTGTGGCTTTAATGAAATAGAAAAACATGAAAATTTCATTCCATTGAATATTGTATTTTTTTTTATATATAAAACATGCTACAACATGATTGCACTTGCTTATGTATATGGTTTTATGTTGTTTGATACAAAATCAGACATTTTAACGCACATCACAGAATATATTATTGGTTAACACAGTTACTCGTTTTGTTCAATTTTAGTTCTTTTCCCTATAGTTCTGTTGGCATGAGGCGGCGGGGTACCCTCATCTCCAAAAATTCCGGTATGAGTATGTTGTTGTGAAAGGCAATAAGCTTAGGCAGCACCTCCTCCCAAAACTCAATGTCCATTTTAATTGTTTCTACAATCATGCCTTTTGGTGACCAAACGACAAACTCACATGTATCTGTCTCACAAATTGCCATTTGCATTTGTGCCTGATAGAAATAGGCATGTGTCTTTTTCACTTGCATTTTCCCATCTATCAAAGTGTAGCACAGGGCATATCTTTGTTTAGGTTTTAACTTGTCTAATTCACATGGGTGAATGCATTCTAGTATGAAGGGACATTTGATTTCTATGACGCTGGTGCGTTTTCCATCAGTCTTCAATATGCCATCAGGGCTACATCCAAGCTCTGGAAATTTTGGGTTTATCCAAAGACCTGTAGTTTCCACTGTTTGATTTTCATTTAAAGTTTTACTATACTGTTGGAATGCTTTACTCTCGTTTGTTCTTCCATATCGTAATGCCTTCAGGTCCGGAAGTGCCCTACCCCAGAGTAAACGCCTTAAAAGGTTATATTTTCCATGCCTGGTTTTCACATTTGAAATTTCCTTTGCAGAAGATGCTGTAATACGCAAAAATCTACTTCGTTGCCATTCATCTGATTCAGATTGTGTCTTTGTATTTTCAATTTGATAGGGTTCATTTCCACTGACTGTTGATTTGAATAATTTCAATGCAGAGTGAGATCTTAATGTTAAGTCTTTTTTATCAACCTCATAGTCTTCATATTTGACTTCGAGAATCTGTTCGAACATGGTCAATGATTGGCATGAAGGAAGTGATGTTATGAAGTTATTTATGAATGAGCTGTCATCTTGTTGGTCAGGCCTTGGATCAAAGTTGATAATTCTGTCTGGTTTCATTTTTTTACTGTAGGTAGCTGTGTGACAGGGTTGAGGGTCACGCTTATTCTTCCTCCCCCTGTTCCAACTGCAAAGTTTGGATGTTGGAGCAATGTGGTGACCATATTCTAAAATGTAATCATCCACAGCAAACAATACAGCCGCAATATGGTTGCATCTTCCCATTGCAGAAGCTTTGCAATCACACGATGCATCCAGCACTTTCCCAGAATTCCCATGTAGGGTGATGGATACATTATAGTTAACCTGTACTGAATAGGAAGCTTGTACTGTGCATTTTATGAACTGAAAATTATCTCTACACATATGTTTCATATTTTTAACGTGCCCGCTACGATAGTATTGTCTTCCTTTCATTAACGGCTTAGAAGTGTTAAAATCTTTCAAATTGGAAGAGTTGTCATCACTATCACTGTTGTCACAGTCAACTTTTGCTGTTACTATAATGTGATCGTATATAGTACCATAGCAATATCCCTCTGGAAGACTTGTTGATGGAAACGGTTTCCAACCAGTCACTGGCAGAACAGGAACTGTTGTTTTGTTGTTGCCTTGAACATTGGACAAAACTTCATGAACCTTTTTTTCAAACCACCTGCCTTCATCAATTGACTCCACAATGTCATCTTTGCCACCAGCTTCAAGACAGGTCTTGCATCTGAAAATCATAATGATGTTTCTATTAGCATAATTACAAGCAACTGGCCAATTTCTATGAATGAACAGAGAATCAATTGAGATAAGATCTGAATGATAAGATCTACAAGCTTCACCTGTGTCTGAATGGGGATTTTACCTGTTTACCTCCGTTATGTTACAGGTCGATTCCATTGAGTATGTAGCTACTATGGTTTAATGATAAATACTTTAATTTTTTATTTGTTCTATAGATACACATCTCTTACAAATTTCTGTCTTAAAAGGCAAATAGTTTCATGAAACATGCAGTATTAACTTGGGTTAATAACTTAAAATACAGCTTAATTATGATTACCTGTCAATGAGTTCTAGTTTATTTCCAGTTGATTTTAAACCTCGGCATTGTAACCATCTCTGTAATTCTACAACTGAATGCACAGTTACATCACTTGAGCGAAATTTAGCTCCAGGTACATCATTTTCCGTCAATTTAACAGCATACATCTTATCACATGCAGCCATTGTTTGTACTACCTTCCAAGAAAGTGTGTATCACGTGGTACACATCGCAGATAACAGTGACGTACCTGTAAATCTCTCCTATAAGAACAAATGTTCTGACCAATTGTCATGAAGATTGAACTATAAATATGACTTTTACAGTGTTAACAAGGTTTTACTGCATTCATATAAGGAAAAATGCGCCACACCCTATCGACCATGCTTTTCAACAGAATGGTCCTATTTTTGGACTAATCCATGATATCATAACCGAAAAATGTTCTGACCAAGTCCAATAAAGACTGGACTAGAAATGTGACTTTTGAAGTTTTAGAAGGTTTAACTATAGACATATTAGGAAAAATGTCACGCCGCCTTTGCGGCCATGTTGATCAATCAACTGGAGACATTTTAGAATTCATCCAAGAAATCATTGAGAAAAATGTTCTGTCAAGTTTCATGAAGTTTAAACCATAAATGTGGCCTCTAGAGTGTTAACAAGGTTTTACTAAAGCCGTACAAGGAAAAATGTCCCGCCCCCAGGCAGCCATAGTTTTTTTTAACCAACAAGAACCATTTGCAAACTCTTCAAGATATTATTGGGACAATTTTTCTGACCAAATTTCATGAAGATCAGAAATAAATATGGGCTCCAGAGTGTTATAAAGGTTTTTACTAAAACCATGTAAGGAAAAATGTCTCGCCCCATGGCAGCCGTGTTTTTCAACCAACCTTAACCATTTTTGAACTCATCTAAGATATCATTGACAAAAGGCAATCACAAAAGCTCACTATGAGCACATTGTGCTCAGGTGAGCTAAAAAGATGCATATAAAAAAAAGCATTTTAGTATGTTAAGTTATTACTAAATATGTGCCTATTTTGTATTAGGTATGATAGCACTAAAATTTGTTTATGTTAAACTGTATGGGCTAAAATGAATAATAATAATAAAATAACATAACTATGTTTTTTAGTAAATGGCATGGTACATGTACACTGTCATAAACAAGTAAATAATTTGTTAAATTTTATTTTATTTGTTAAGAGAAGTAAAGTACGAATTTGTTAGCAATACCTTTTTTTCCCCTGAGAACTCCTTGATCATTGGTCGTAAGATCTCAGTCTCCATGGTAACCATATGCTCACACACTGAGGCCCAGGTCACATCCGTGATATTGTAGTCCGCCACTTTCACATTCATGAGAAAGTGGAAGAATATTGTACACAGCCCTTGGACACTGCCCTTATTAGGGCCTGATATGGCTTGGTCAGAGGACTGAGGCTCCGATGGGCTTGAATTAGGGATATGTGATGTAAGGGCCTTTGTAAGCAAGCCCCATACTTCAGTTAGGACACCCTGTGGCAGGCTCTGGACCATTTCTCCAAAGCTGCGGAGTACAGGCACAAACAATATTAAACTAGAGATTTGTCACAGACGTGACGAATACCCTCACGTGCCAAATTGACATAGAATATTTTGCACAAAATTCGAACTTGAACTTGACATCATCTAGAGACAACATCTGACCAAGTTTGGTGAAGATCGGATGAAAACAACTTGAATTAAAGAGCGGACACTTAATACGGACAGACAAACAGACCAACAGACCGACAGACAAGCTCACTCCTATATACCTCCCTTAACTTTGTTAGTGGGGTTATAATTAACAACACAGGACATATTTAACATCATACAAAATTTTAAAGACACATATTCATAGCTATTATTTAAAAAATCTCACTATTGCTTCATATTAAACATGGATAAGACATTACATCATTATAATTGGGCCTCGCATTAAGCATCACCTGTATACCTTTTTTATGAGTCTATGTTCACAAACTAGCGGTAATATGCCAAGAAAAATTAAGTTAACTGAATTAAACACACTTAAATCATATTGGGTTTACAAAAACATATTTATTGGTAGCCTTGTTCTGGCAAACTTCACTTAAAGCATGTGCATAAAGTGTCATCTCAGATTAGCCTGTGCATAAAGTGTCATCTCAGATTAGCCTGTGCAGTCCTTATAGGCTTATCAGGGACGACACTTTCCACTTTAATTGAATTTTTCATTTAAACGAAGTCTCATCTAAACAAAAATCCAGTCAACACGGAGAGTACCATCTATGATTGCACAGGCTAATCTGGGATGATACTAAACACATGTGTGTTTAATCCCAGTTTCCCAGAAGGTGTCCCATATAGATAACCTTGCTAGGAACCCTGCAGGAAAGGAAACCAATGATTGGTCTGTTCCTCCCACCATTGCTGCCTGCAGCCTGGATATGAACTTTGGCACCTGTCTCAACTTGCTGTAGGTTGTTACCATGGTAGCCAACATAGTGTCCATGGCAGAGATGTCTTCTGGGGACACCACCTGAATATTATAAAAATATACATCAACAGCCTTCCTATCAGCTTACTAAATAATTTGAAGATTCAAGTACTTAAAAAAATAATTAGCAGGGCTACAACACATGCACATCTGGCCTTAGTAGAAAAAGGTCAAATTACAATGTATACAGAATAACTCAATAAATGTAAAATTATGCTATCATTTGCTTTACAACTCAAGTCCATCATCAGAGCAGGGCTTGACACTAACTTTTGTACCTACTGTCCCAAAGGACCACCAGCTTTCAGAAATTACTGGTCCTGCAAGATATAAAGTGGTCCGACACTTTTTGTATGTTATTTTACCTAAATTTCAAGCTTCTCTTCATTAGTTTTAGGTTTTTTAGGCGGAGGTTCAACCAACCCCGGAATGAAATTCCACATTGCGATAACTTGTAATCTTGAAAATACGCACGTTTACTCTCATGCAATATCAAAACATTATTCGCCCTCCAGTGTAAATTCGCACAGTAAATAAAGTATCTTCTGATGGTACTAAGATCGATAAAATGCTGATTATTGCTGCTTTTTCAAAATAATAAATAACATTTTGTTCATTTCTGGATCCAAACCCTTTGAATGTTATGTTAATTTGTGTATCGATCACGGCAAAGTCCAGAGACATTTGTGGAACGCAAATCGATTTTTTGATCCAACAACAGGTTTTTGTTATCCGGGCATCTAGAAAAATTGGAATTTCCAATATGTTGCTATTTTTATCCCGGTCTCCAGTCGGCCCATAAAATAAGGATGAAATTTTTGGTTTATTATGAACATATTAAGTTGTTTTATTGATTAAAACGGCTTTCCACCAGTATTTCACAATAAGCTGGCCAGGATTTTTAACTGGTCCGACGGATCAACCAATTTCTAGTTTCACTGGTCCTCCCTATTTTTTACTGACCCCGGGTCAACGGACCACCGTTAGTGTCGAGCCCTGCAGAGTGGTGTGGTAGCTTTATTAAAACAACAGATTATTACAAGTTAAAATCCTAATAGTTAGGTAAGAAAACAAGAAATGCTGTTGACCTATGTATTTTCTACCAGTTCCGAAAATAGCAAAAGGCCACATATGTGTAGAAACCCTCTAAACTGGATTCTCTCTATACCAGAATCCTCTTTAAACAGGACAAATTGTTTGGTCTATTTTTTTCCCTATAAAACCATGCCTAAAATATCTCCTCAAAACTGGAATCCCCTCAATTCTGAATACCTGTCATTCTTTGGATCAAAATTGAGTCATTCCATACGTAATTGTACCTCTTTAAACCAGTCAGGACTGGTTTATTGCACCTGAGACCTAGAGTCAACAAGAGATGTGTTTGTCAAAAACACAATGCCCCCTATTGCGCCACTTTGAAGACATATATTTCACCTTTGACCTTGAAGGATAACCTTGACCTAGACCACTCAAAATGTGCAGCTCCATGAGAAACACACGCATGCCAAATATCAAGTTGCTATCTTCAATATTGCAAAAGATATGACCAAGGTTAAAGTTTTGACGCCGCTTTTATACGGGTATATAGGGGTGTGCCGATTTTATGGGGTGTATTTTTCGACTAAAATTATAGAAATGGGTATGGTTTTGAGCATCTAAGTATAGATAAGGGTATTGAAATCAGAAATTTGCTTGTATATCCATGCATATAGATTTGAAAGTATCAGTATAAAAATGGGTATGATAAATGTCATTCTTGTGTATAAATGGGTATCAAAAAGTAAATTTCAGTAGCAGGAAAGATGCAGAAACTTGACTGTTTTTATCTGTTGCTTGATCAACCAAGATGATACTGTGACGTCATATATTAACATACGTCATAATTAAGTGATGAAATCGTTGCATAAACTAACAAGAGCACCGCCTCGCGGGTGCAGACCGCTCATCTATTTTCTTTTTAAAGGTGAAGGGACTATCATTTTCAATCACAAAGGAGGGAGGGGTGGATAGAAGAGGGGTGCATTGTGTGGGGGTGTGGACATTTATTACATTATCTTCCAAAAATGCGAAAAAAAGGAAAAAAAAAATCGGGGAGGGGGGGGGGGGGGGGGGTGGGGGGGTGGGTGGGGTGGGGGGGTGAGGATTCTTGGGTGCGATGGTTTGGACGGTATTTCAAACATAAAATAATAAAAATAAATATTTATATTTGTGTTTTGTAACCGTTTCAAATAAATTGGGGGGGGGGGGTGAGGTGGGGGGGGGGTATAGTGTGAGGGTGTGGTGGTAATTTGTGTATTTCAAACATAAAATAATCAAAATAAATAGTTTAGTTTTTTAACCGTAAAAAAAAATGGGGGGGGGGAGGGGGAGGGCACGGGCGATGGTTTGGGTGGAGTCTATTATGGTATGTCAGGTAAGAGTAGTTTTGTCAAAGTATCAATCAAATCTAATCATAAACAAAGAAGTTATGGCAATTTTAGCAAAATTTAATAATTTGACCTTGAGAGTCAAGGTCATTCAAAGGTCAAGGTAAAATTCAACTTGCCAGGTACAGTAACCTCATGATAGCATGAAAGTATTTGAAGTTTGAAAGCAATAGCCTTGATACTTAAGAAGTAAAGTGGATCGAAACACAAAATTTAACCATATATTCAAAGTTACTAAGTCAAAAAAGGGCCATAATTCCGTAAAAATGACATCCAGAGTTATGCAACTTGTCCTTTTACTGTACCCTTATGATAGTTTGCGAGTGTTCCAAGTATGAAAGCAATATCTATAATACTTTAGGGGTAAAGTGGACCAAAACACAAAACTTAACCAAACTTTCAATTTTCTAAGTATAAAGGGCCCATAATTCCGTCCAAATGCCAGTCAGAGTTACATAACTTTGCCTGCACAGTCCCCTTACGATAGTTAATAATGGTTGCAAGTATGAAAGCAATAGCTTTGATACTGTAGGAATAAAGTGGACCTAAACACAAAACATAACCAAATTTTCAATTTTCTAAGTATAAAAAGGGCACATAATTCTGTCAAAATGCCAGTCAGAGTTACATTACTTTGCCTGCAAAGGCCCATTATGATAGTTAGTAAGTGTTTCAAGTATGAAAGCAATAGCTTTGATACTTAAGGAATAAAATGGACCTAAACACAAAACTTAACCAAAATTTTCAATTTTTTAAGTTTAAAAAGGGCACATAATTCTGTCAAAATGCATGCCAGAGTTATCTAACTTTGCCTGCCCAGTCCCCTCATGATAGTAAGTAAGTGTACCAAGTTTGAATGCAATAGCATTGATACTTTCTGAAAAAAGTGGACCTAAACGCAAAACTTAACCAAAATTGTCAATTTTCTAAGTATAAAAAGGGCACATAATTCAGTCAAAATGCACGCCAGAGTTATCTAACTTTGCCTGTCCAGTCCCCTCATGATAGTAAGTAAGTGTACCAAGTTTGAATGCAATAGCATTGATACTTTCTGAGAAAAGTGGACCTAAACGCAAAACTTAACCGGACGCCGACGCCGACGCAGACGCCGACGCCAAGGTGATGACAATAGCTCATAATTTTTTTTCAAAAAATAGATGAGCTAAAAATGCCGGGAAAAGTGCAGTTACTGCAAATGATTTACGAAAATTGTGTCTGAATTAGACAACTGTCAAAATAACAGACTTTACGCTACATGTGTACACGGAATTATACTCTGTCATTCCCGGCTGTCATTGTGACATCTTGGATAATAATATATATATTGTAGAAATTTGTGATTATGTGTGGAATCAAGATATCGTTACAGAGCTACAGATAAGCTGCGTATTTGCGTAAATACGCAATCAAAAATAGGTGGATACGCAATTTTTTCAACATCTGTGCGTACTGGTACGCAAAACAAATCGCCGATACCCAATTCGAGCTGCCTTCTATGCGTAATGAAAAATCCCGTTTTGTTTTGGCCGTTTTGACCCTAGTTTTAATCAACAAGCGCTTGTTTTATCTGGTAACGTATTAACCAATCGTTTAGATGATAACACATGCGAGTCAAACAAAATTGCGTCTTGAGGCAGAGGAAAAGTTCCGCAAAAAATACAAAAAAAACATATAGATTCCTTTGTTGTGGTAAATAAATCTAAAACAATTGCAAAGGGCATAGTTAATGACATTATTAACTCCATGTTTTGTTCCGTGGACCTCTGCGGTAGTATTTTAGATGAACTTATTGAACGGTGTTGGGGTATAATAAAGTGTGTTTAGACCGAAAATGCAAAAAAAAATTTAATATAATAATAGTAACAAGGGTTTCAACTAAAAAAAAATATTTTCTTACAGCCATCAATCCGAAATGTAGTGGTTCGCCTTGTTGCGACTTCTTGATCGAGTAAACAAAAATGACAATTTTAGAGTGTTTAAGTTCTCCAAAATAAGATTTTCAGTGCCTTGTGCTAAAAGTTGTTATTGTTTATTGATAGAGCTATGTCTTAGCTACGTCTAAATGCCAAAGTGGTTGATTTGTATTTATTTTTTGGCAATGCAACCGGACTTTGATTGATGGCTGTCAGAAAATAAAAAAAATTGAGTTGAAACCCGTGTTACTATTATTATATTTAATTTTGGGCATTTTCGGTCAAAATACACTATATTATACTATCCAAACACCGTTCCAGCCCCCTATGATGGGGTGTGTTGTGTTTCCAAAACGAAAGTACTGGCCCATATCGGAACAAAAACAAGTAGAAACACATTCGATGAGTGGGTTGAGAAATTCCCTTGGCTTCAGATTGTTGAATCTGGTAGCAGAAAGATGGAACAACCTATACTGCAATTGAATACATAACAGTGACTGTATGTTGGTACGGTTTTGAGGAGCTAAATTCATGTTTTATTGCAATTACCCAATTCACTTGTTTGTTTTGGTACAAATACCCAATTATTTTTTTATATGAGCGGGTTTTATACTTTTGGATACCCAATCACGTTTTCCATTACCCAATTCATTCTTATTTTGAAGGGTATTACCCAATTACCCCAAAAAGCTTATCTGTAGCTCTGTATCGTTATCACAGGCTTTGAAAGTAAATTAAGAAACATATTGAATTTCCAGTCATACTTAAATATAGGATTTTACTAAAAGTTGAAAACATATTTAAAATGGAGATTTTTATTGCGATAGACAAATTGGAAAGTGACAAATCTGTTTTCGTAGACAGTTTAAATATATCTCTAGCTCAACTAAGGGTCCAGTTTATCAAAATTTTTGTATTGAAATGGGTCCACTTTCTCCATGGTATCAAATACAAATGGGTATGCTTTAAAAAAAATCTTGTATCAAAATGGGTCTACTTAATCAGAGTTCTGGTATAAAAATGGGTCACATTTCGGAAGTCTCAGCGGGACACCCCTACCGTAAAATTTGGGAAGTTATTCCCCCGGGAGACTTGGCCTGTGATGTACATATGGAGCAATAGAAGTGATAATACTGATTAAGATTAACAAACAATAGGGTCCTTTAGTGTGTTTTGTCTTTGACCTTGGAAGCTGTGCTCAATTTTAATAATCTTTATGCTATTTAATTTTGAATTGTTAATTACAATTGCTAATTTAGTGTCATATAAAATGGTGATTTGCAGAGTTCTTGAAGCAGTTGAATTTAGATATGCATTTAGATTTTGAAATCGGAAATTAAGATAACTAAGACTAAAATGTCCAAACCTTTGATTTATGTCATGATTAGAATCCTCGGCTTTATGAATGCTTACTGCTTTCAGAGAAAGTTTTATATCTAATACAGTAATTTAAAGGGATACATCAGTTTCACCCTAAACTCATGAGTATAATTATACAGTTTGAAGGGCTCTGTAAAAATTGAGTTTGATGCATGTGCGTTAAGTGTCGTCCCAGATTAGTCTGTGCAGTTCACACAGGCTAATCAGGGACGACACTTTAAGTTTTTATGATATTTTTTGTTTCAAGAAAGTCTCTTCTTAGCAAAATTCCAGTTAAGGCAGAAAGTGTCGTCCTTGATTAGCCTGTTCAGACTGCACAGGCTAATCTGGGACGACACTTTACGCACATGCATTTACATATACAGTTTGACGGACCAATTTGGTGCTACCTACCGCCCTCTGTATCCAGCATTTCATCAGCACATCAGTCAATCTAGGTTCTACTATCTGATGATTAAGTTGCAAGAGGCTGGTGATACATGAGTACCAGTCTGCCAACATGCTGAAATAGACAGGTAAACACTGGAACCAGTCTCAGGGCATACATGAAATCATCAATAACAAGACTCAATTGAATATATATGAATGAACATGCACACCATTGACCTATACATATATGGTGAAATAGTTCATATTATATGAAATTAAACATAAACATGGTAAAACACAGAAAAATATGCCCTAAAACATCCAACCTTATGGGATGCCATTTTTTGTTAATGGTAATTGAACTTGACTACCAATTTATATAGACATATCTTGAATGTTTGGTGGAGTTTCGATGAAAAGTGAATGAATAAAAGAGGGGTAACCACACATTTATCATTTTTTGAGTTAACAAAGGCAATTACTCTGTCTTGCATGGGGCAAATTAACTAGGCATTTTAGTAGGCCTCCATTTTATGTCAACAATTTTATCAAGTTTGTTGCAAATAAAATGAAAACTGTTTGAGTATGACAGCAAATGGCAGCAAATTTAGCATCACTCTTAAGTGCTGGGGTGAACATTGGATAATTATTGAACTTGGGCTACATTTTAATTTGGTGAAGTTTTTATTAAAACTGAAGAGTAAGCGAGGAGAAAGCATTATTGTATTATCAAATGGCATTTACTTTGGCCGTTTATCCAAATCGACATATATTTTATGCCAACAAACATTAAAAAAAAAACTTGGAGAAGATTCAGAGAAAACTGTACAACTTATGAGCAAAAAGCTTCCCACCTTACCACCCAACCATCCACACGCCCACCTGCCAAGGGTGTCCACATAATTCACCCAGCAAAGAGACGAAAATATAAAAAGTAATATTTTAATTGAAACAATATACAAATTAAAGACTAAGAATTAATATGTGAAATAAAACAAGGTTTTACTATAATAGCAATATTAGGAAAAATCCCCTGCCCCCTGGTGGCCATATCTTTCAACCAACCGGTACCATTTTCAAGCTTGTCAAAGATATAATTGGAACAAGGGCTGTTTGTAAAACATGCATGCCCCCCATATGGGCTGTCAGTTGTAGTGGAATCCATTGTGTGAATACGTTTTTTGTCACTGTGACCTTGAACTTTGACCTAGTGACCTGAAAATCAATAGGAGTCATCTGCCAGTCAAGATCAATGTACCTATGAAGTTTCATGATCCAAGGCCTAAGCGTTCTTGAGTTATCATCCGGAAACCATTTGGTGGACGGACCTATGGACCGACCGACATACGGACGGACCGACATGAGCAAAACAATATTCCCCCTCTTCTTCAAAAGGGGGCAGGCATTTACTTTGGCCGGTTATCCAAATCAACATATATTTTATGCCAACAAACATTAAAGAGGGGTCATCTACCAGTCATGATCAATGTACCTATGAAGTTTCCTGATCCTTGGCCTAATTATTCTTGAGTTATCATCCGGAAACCATTTTACTGTTTCCAGTCACTGGGACCTTATCCTTTGACCTAGTGACCTGAAAATTGATACAGGTCATCTGCCAGTCATGACCAACGTACCTATTAAGTTTCATGATCCTAGGCGTAAGCATTCTTGAGTTATCATCCGGAAACTATCTTACTGTTTCCAGTCACTGTGACCTTGACCTTTGACCTAGTGACCTGAAAATCAATAGTGGTCATCTGCCAGTCATGATCAATGTTCCTATGAAGTTTCATGATCCTAGGCGTAAGCATTCTTGAGTTATCATCCGGAAACCATTTTACTGTTTCGAGTCATTGTGACCTTGAACTTTGACCTAGTGACCTGAAAATGAATAGGGGTCATCTGCCAGTAATGATCAATGTTCCTATGAAGTTTCATGATCCTAGGTGTAAGCCTTCTTGAGTTATCATCCGGAAACCATTTTTCTGTTTCGAGTCACTGTGACCTTGACCTTTGACCTAGTGACCTGAAAATCAATAGGGATCATCTGCCAGTCATGATCAATGTAACTATGAAGTTTCATGATCGTTTAAGCATACTTGATTTATCATCCAGAAACCATTTTGCTATTTCCAGTCACTGTGACCTTTGACCTAGTGACCTGAAAATCAGTAGGGGTCATCTGCCAGTCATGATCAATGTACCTATGAAGTTTCATGATCCTAGGCCTAAGCCTTCTTGAGTTATCATCCAGAAACCATCTGGTGGACGGACCGACAGACCGACCGACATGAGCAAAACAATATACCCCATCTTCTTCGAAGGGGGGCATAAAAATATATCATTGGCACAAATCCTCTTACCAAATTTCATTAAGATCCTGTGGCCTCTAGTGTGTAATCAAGACAAATCTTGACGCCGCACAATGCACTACAGATAAAAGATAATCAAAAAAGCTCACCATGAGCACATTGTGCTCCGGTAAGCTAAAAAATAATACAGTGCTTGGTTTCCTACCATTCAGAATGCAACAAAGCATCAACAAGTTGGCGATAGTATTTCAGCTGTGTGGTGGAGACATTTTCATCAGACACCAAGATGTATAACTCTTGCTCCAAAACAACATTCAATAGCTGGTTAACTCCCTTTAAGTTCTCTGCTGGTATGCCTGTGTCCGATTGACCGGGATTGAAACCCAGAACAGAAGAGAGTTCCATCATCATGTGGTGGGCAATAAGGGGCTTGGAAGTGTGGCTGAAGAGAAAACAAGCATGCCCTCGAAATAAATGGAAGTCAATAAGATTTCCTCATGATGTGCTAATAAGTTCCAGGAAAACAGACTAACCCTTTTATCACTCACTTTACAACCCAATACAAAAACACAGTTATATAACAACTGAAAATCAAAACATTAATTTACACAACCACAATTATATAACTACTGATAATTTTAGTTAATTTACACAAATGTATTCTTTTAACAACCAGTGGGCAGTCACTTAAGAAAAAAAGGCTTTCTTAACAGATGTACAAGGAAACCTGGTGGTCATAAATTAAAGGGAATGAAGTTTTTAAAAAGAATGTGGTATATGGTCAACAAAGGACCATTTCAGAAAAAAACAAGAGCTGTCTCTATAGGATGACATATGCCCCCGATAAACGCTTTGATAGAAAAAATGAGCATTTTTCAAAACCTAAACCATTATTATGAAAACTGAATATAGATTTATAGATACAGATTTTGTTTCATGACTCTTTGATGTCAGCAGCATTGGACCACAATTCAGCAACTGAGAAGGTAAATTTGATTACAAGTATTTTATTACAATTTTTCTACCAAGCTTTAATATACACATGCTATTTCTGTTGTTTATGGTGTCTGCTATAGACTCCCATAATAAATAGTATTTTTTAATAAACTGTGCAACATGTTTATCATTTACAAAAATATCGGTTACTGTCTGTCTAGAAACACTTGGTGTCTTACCAGTCTTGTAATATAAAGTGTCTGTAAAAAACGGGAAGATACTGGCACATTTGGGGGTTGTTTTCACCCTGAAAAAACAGAAATGTGACGTGCTCTGTGAAAAAGGGGTTTAATGCATGTGCGTAAAGTGTCGTCCCAGACTGCACAGGCTAATCTGGGACAACACTTGACACACATGCATCAAACCTCTTTTCACTGAGCAAGGCCAAAATGCATTTTAACAAGCAAATTCGTTGACTTGATATTCCCCGCCAATATGCTTCTGGACACAAAAGTGTTATATTTCACACTCAAAAAGCAATTTTTCAAGATACAAAGGGCCATAACTCTGTTTTTAACAGATGGTGTACAATTCCATTTGGCGTGCATCATCCTCTTATCCATATATATACTCATACCAAGTTTCAATGAAATCCGCCAAAGCACTTCCAAGATATGGCTCCGGACGGACGGACAGACGGACGGACAACGCCAAAACAATATCTCATAATAAGCATAAAAACAGTATCTATGAATGTAATGTCCTGCAATAATCTTCAATAAAAGTCAGGCCATTTGGAAAATAAATGTCAGCAAATGTTAATATTAGTACAAATTGAATCAACATGGATGTTTTATGTGAGCACACAAGTTTTTTAAATTAACAATAAAACATGTAATGCAATGCTGAAAGTCAAGCCATGGTGTGTTATAAGCTGAAAATGTCAAACTTTAAGCATTCATAAGGTAAATAAATACTTGAGCCAACATTTGAAACTGTCAACTTAATTAAAACAAGACTATTGCCCCTATATATGTCCCCTACTGGCTCCACCATTGTCAGATTTTTAAATTTATTTGTTGCTATAGCAACCAGAATTTTTGACATAGGAAGAAAATGAAATGACGTGCATAATGTCCATATTGCCATCTAACCATGTTTCAAGTTTTATGAAAAATATGAAGAACTTTCAAAGTTATTGCAGGATCCAGAAAAGTGTGCAGGATCCACCATTTTCAGCAGTATTTCTAGTCTATTTGTTGCCATGGTAACAATAGTTCTTGACGTAGGAACAAAATGAAATGACATGCATAATCTCCATATTGCCATCTGTCCATGTTTAAAGTTTCATGAAACAAGAGATGTAATTTATATTTATCATTTGGCAGGTATAGAAATCATCTCCCTTTAAAGCTTATTACTTCCCTTGGATTTGTATTTTTGACCTTAGACCTTGACCTTTTACCACAATGTGTTTGTCAGAAACACAATGCCGCCTACTGCGCCGCTTTGATTTATTTAACAAAAATATATAATTTTGCAGGTCAGATAATTATGTCCATTTAAAGCTTATTACTTCCCTTGGATTTGGTTTCTCGACCCCGTTACCTAGTTTTTGACCCGGCATGACCATATTCAAATTTGACCTAGATATTGTCTAGATACAACTTCTGACCAAGTTTGGTAAAGATCGGATGTAAACTATTTGAAATAGAGAGCGGACACGAAAAGTGTGACAGACAAACTGACAGACGGACAGTGCGAAAACTATACCCCCTTTTCTTCGAAAGGGGGCATAAAAATATGAAGAACTTATAAATATATCGCAGGATACAGAAAAGTGTGACAGATTGACGGACACACAGAGCGCAAACCATAAGTCCCCTCCGGTGCAACCGGTAGGGGACAATAAGAAATGCAGGATGCACCAGAAGACATATCCAGTGTTGTGTCACGAACTGAGTGTCACATTTTGTCTAGAAAGGGAAATTTGTGATCAGTGTCAGAAATCTTCTTTTTGAAATAGCAAATTGTTAAATACATGTTTACTTTTGACAATATATCTAAACATTTATTGTAGCAAACACTAAATCATCCAATACTTGGTGTAAAATCCGTTAAAGTGTTACATATATACCATAATCTGATACCTTATTCATACTAGATTAAAAATGTATATTGAATTAATACAGCAAATTTTCCAACATGCAAATATTTAAATTTGCATTAAGTGTTGTCCTGTTTAGCCTGTGCAGACTGCACAGGCTAATTTGAGACGACACTTTACGCACATGCTTTAAACCCCCTTTTCACAGAGCAAGGCCCAATTGTTTGATGGTACTGGGGCATGTAAGCTATCTGGTTTGCATTTTTCACAGCACCTTTCTCTCTAAAACTAGTTGAAAAACACACATTAAAAATGAAATTATGGCAAAATGTTACCAGTGTGCAGAAAGCAACTAGGTATAGACCAGCTGAGTTTACCTTGATCAATGTCCTTAGTGTGTCAAACATTGTCTCAACTATCTTTGCCTTGTTTGTCACATGACCCTCTCCGGTGTCCGACCCTTGCTTGGCCTTCAGATAGGCTTCATAACTCTTGCTTTGGTCTCTGAAAATACAAATAATCTCATACTATTCATTAGAAATGTACATAGAGAAAACCAAGTTATTGCCCTAAGGTGTGTAATACATCAGGTGAGGCTCAGAATAAAATAAAGGTGAGGCTTGCTGAGCCCTTGTTTTATTCATGCCAAGCCTGATAAATATTCCAAAACGATAAGCCAGTACATGTAACCTGTTTTTTAGTTTATCATACCTCTACATCCTTTATTTTTAAAGAAATAATGAAATATACCCACTAATATGTTTGATTTTTAGAGAGAATGAAAATGCTGTATGAAGTATGACTTGTTAATGGATATTGATTTCAGGAAGGTAGCAATATAGTGGTATGACAAAAGAAACTTCCCCTCTAACCTGTCTAAATAGCAATCATTATCATAAATGGTTGTCATAAGTAAAACAAAGTCAACACTCTAGAAAAACAAGCAAATTAATTGAATTGATATCCCCCGCCATTATACTTCTGGACACAAACAAAGCATTTTTTCAAGATACAAAGGGCCATAACTCTGTTATAATCAGATGGTGTACAATGCCATTTGGCGTGCATCATCCTCTTATCCATATATATATACTCATACCAAGTTTCAATGAAATCGGCCCAAGCACTTCCAAGATATGGCTCCGGACACAAAAGTGCCGGACGGACGGAAGGACGGACGAACGGAATGACGGACAACGCCAAAACAATATCCCTCCGCCTATGGCGGGGGATAATAATCATGATTGACATAAAATCGTGTCGAGATAATTTTGTAAAAGGTTCGTTATTTCTTCTGTGGTATTTGTATTTATGAAAACTCAGTATTTAATAAGAGTTTTAACATGATATTATGTTTCCTCTCTGACAGACAAAGTGTTACAAATGATTCCTCTCTGACAGACATGGTGTTACAAATGTTTCCTCTCTGACAGACACGGTGTTACAAATGTTTCCTCTCTGACAGACAACGGTGTTACGAACGTTTCCTCTCTGACAGACACAGTGTTACAAATGTTTCCTCTCTGAAAGACAACGGTGTTACAAACGTTTCCTCTCTGATAAACACTGTGTTACAAATGTTTCCTCTCTGACAGACACAGTGTTACAAATGTTTCCTCTCTGACAGACAACGGTGTTACAAACGTTTCCTCTCTGACAGACACAGTGTTACAAATGTTTCCTCTCTGAAAGACAACGGTGTTACAAACATTTCCTCTCTGATAAACACGGTGTTACAAATGTTTCCTCTCTGACAGACACAGTGTTACAAATGTTTTCTCTCTGACAGACAACGGTGTTACAAACGTTTCTTCTCTGACAGACACAGTTTTACAAATGTTTCCTCTCTGAAAGACAACGGTGTTACAAACGTTTTCTCTTTGATAAACACGGTGTTATAAACGTTCATTGACAAAAGTCATGTATGAGCCTCGTTCTAGGAATACTGGAATTAATATAAGTGCATAAAGTGTTGTCCCAGATCAGCCTGTGCAGTCTGCACTGGCTTATCATGGACAACACTTTCTGCTTTTATGAAATTCTTCGTAACAAAAAACCAGTCTAGATGCAAAGTGTTGTGCTGATAAGCCTGTGTGGACTGC